>NC_135168.1:12647130-12767130 GCF_041146795.1 Maylandia zebra | reverse complement strand
TTTCTAAGCATAAATGACAATCAACAATATAAACCTTACAGCTGGTTTTAATAACAGAATTCATTTGTTTCTCAAACGAGAAAGAGCTATCGAGAAACACTCCTAAATCTTTAGTTCTTAACTTTTCCAGTGGCCCAAGGTCAACATTATCTGCTAATGCTAAATAGGCTGCCGTTATTAACTAATGCTAATTTGACATGAATTAGCATTATGCACTAATGCTAACACTTACTTCTTTTTAAAAATGTGAGTAGCTAATGCTAACACTATTTCCCTTAACTTTATAACAATGTGAACGGCTAATGCTAACACTCTTTTTCCTAGCATTATAACATCTGAGCTGCTAATGCTAAGTAGGCTGCCATTAGCACCTACATCTAATTTAAGGCAAATACGCATTAGAACCTAATGCTCATATCGTTTTCCTTTGCTTTATAACAATGTGAGCAGCTACTGCTAAATAGCATTAGCTAATAACAGCAGTCTAATTTAATGCAAGTTAGCCTCATTTGCATTACAACGATGTGAGGAGTTAACGCTAAGTATGCTGCCATTAGTGGCTAATTCTAATTAGGGGTGAATAAATATTACCAGCTAATGCTAATATCGTATTCTCTTCCCTTTTAACAATGTGAGCAGCTAGTGCTAGGTAGGCTGATGCTAGCAGCTAATGCTAAAGCCAATTTAATGTGAATTAGCATCACATTAGTGAGGAGTTAATGCTAAGTAGACTGCCATTAGCAGGTAATGCTAATTTTAGGTGAATAGGAATTGGCAGATAATGCTAATACCATATTTTCTTGCTTTATAACAATGTGACCAGCTAATGCTATGTAGGTTGCCGTTATTAGCTAATACTAATTTGAGGTGAATTAGCATTATCCCCTTATGCTAACAATGTTTTTTCTTACTTTTTAACAATACAAGTAGCTAATGTGAACACTTTTTTTTTTTATTGAATTCTAATTTTTCCCTTGCGATGTGAAGAGTTAATGCTAAATAGGATGCCATTAGTGGCTAATTCTAATTTTAGATGAGAAAGCATTAGAAGCTAATGCTAATATCATATTTTCTTGCTTTATATCAATATTAGTAGGTAATGCTAAGTACATAGCCATTATTAGCTAATGCTAATTTAGGTGAATTAGCATTATCCACTAATGCTAACACTGTTTTTGCCAACTCTTTTCCCTTGCATTATAACAATATGAGCAGCTAATGCTAAGAAGGCTGCCATTATTAGGTAATGCTAATTATTATGTGTGTTAGCATTATCCACTGCTGCTAGCAATGTTTTATCTTACCTTTTAACAATATCAGCAGCTAATGCTAACACTACTTTAATTTCAGTTAAACCTACTTAGCATTAATTAACTTCATTTAGCATTAAGAAGTTTTTGCTATAGGCTACCATTAGTGGCTAATGCTAATTTTAGGTAAATAGAAATTGGCAGCTAATGCTAATACCATATTTTCTTGCCTTATAACAATGTGACCAGCTAATGCTAAGCAGGTGCCATTATTAGCTAATACTAATTTGAGATGAATTAGCATTATCCGCTTATGCTAACAATGTTTTTTCTTACTTTTTAACAATACGCCATTAGTGGCTAATTCTAATTTTAGATGAAAAAGGATTAACAGCTAATGCTCATACTGTTTGCTTTGTAAGAATGACAGCAGCTAATGATATGAAGTCTACCGTTATTAACTAATGCTAATTTGATGAGAATTAGCATTATCCGATAATGGTAACTCTTTTCCCCTGCATTATAACAATGTCAGGAGTTAATGCTAAGTAGACTGCCATTAGGGGCTAACTCTAATTAGGGGTGAATAATTATTAGCAGCTAATACTAATACCGTTTTCTCTTTTTCCTTATAACAACTTGAGCAGCTAATGCTAATTTGATGCGAATTAGCATTATATTAGTGAGCAGTTAATGCTAAGTAGGCTGCCATTATTAACTAATACTACGTTGACGTGAATTAGCATTATGCGCTACTGCTAATACTGTTTTCTCTTACTTATTAAAAATGATAGTAGCTAATACTAATACTCTTTTCCGTTGGGTAACAACAAAGTGAGGAATTAATGCTAAGTTGGCTGCTTTTAGCGGCTTATTCTAATTAGGGGTGAATAATTATTAGCAGCAAATGCTAATACCGTTTTCTCTTTCCTTATAACAATATGAGCAGTTAATGCTAATTTGATGTAAATTAGCATTATATTAGTGAGGAGTTAATGCTAAGTAGGCTGCCATTAGCAGCTAAAGGTAATTTGAGGTGAATAAGCACTAGTAGCTAATGCCAATACCCTTTTCTCTTGTGTTATAATGATGTGAAACGTTAATATTGTTCTCAAACAACAGAATGAGAATGAAATATTGATTCTAACAGGGCCCATAAACAGCATTAGCTTAGCAGCATTAGCTTATCAGAGTCTCCATCATGGTCACACAAATCCTTAGCGGAGCAAAGTGGCCTACTTAGCAATAGCTGCTGTAGAAAGCAAAGGGAAAACAGTATTAGCATTAGCTGCTAAATGTGCACTTGAGAACAAATCTATTGTGAATTCAGCCGTGAATGTAGTGTTTCCAGTAAGCTTCCATTTCCAAATGTTAGCTTCTCCTGTCTGCCTCTTTGTCACACACACAGACTGAAATGATTCACAGCCTTGTTTCATCCTTCTGTCAGTGTCACTGACTGTCACTGTGACTGTGGACATACAGCATGGGAAACACACACATGGCTGATACTTGTATCTAAAGTTACAAAATGTTGTCTCTGTCCAAATATTACCTAACTGTAAGTCTACTTTTAATGAAACTCTCAACATGACTTATCAGTTATCATTAATGTTCCTGCAAACAGACTCCTTGAAGACCCCCTACATAAATATCCATGTACTATCCAGCTAGACTAGTGTGTCTGTCCCTGAAAATATTCCTGCATGTGTGATTGTTCATGTCTCATCTGCAGGAAACAAACAGGAAGTGAGTGAAAGACACAGGAAATGATTCCAGCTCTTCCTCCTATATCAGACATTCTCTCCATACCTGAGAGTGTCCAGTCTCCAGCCTGGATCCTTCAGTCCAGCCGACAGAAGCTTCATTCCTGAGGGACCTGGATGATTGTAGCTCAGGTCCAGCTCTCTCAGATGGGAGGGGTTGGAGGTCAGAGCTGAGGCCAGAGAAGTACAGCCTTCCTCTGTGATCAGACAGCCTGACAGACTGCAGACACACAAAACAACAATCCATCTGTTATCCATCTCTATAGCAGCATAACTAAGTGATGGTTCAGGGTCACCTGATCCAGCTCTAACTATAAGTTTTATCAAAAAGGAAAGTTTGAAGCTGATCGTCAAAGTAGAGAGGGTGTCTGTCTCCTGAACTCAAACTGGGAGCCGCTTCCACACCCAGTCCAACATAGCCAGGCTTTCTTTGCTGCTTTGACAAAACCTCAAATCCCAGTCAGAGATGGTGAGCATCATCACAGTGATGATCATTTCTCTGTTAACCCAGGCTTTCTGCTTCAGGATCTGTGCACGCTCACAGAACAAGGAGACCTTTAAACATCATTTCACTAAATGGATGGACTGAGCTCAGCCTACAGATGAACTGGATAAATAAAGATTTGACCTCAGTGTGCTCAGTGTTCCTGTCTATTCCTAACATATTCCTAACATGATAGCTGCACTTTAGAGCTCTAAAACTGGAACTGACACATATTTAAACTCCACATGTTACTCAGTACATTCAGTTCTGACACTCGCCCACAGTCCAACAAAGGAAACATGGAGATCACATCAGTTTGTCACCAAAGTCTAATTATTCCAGAGGGCAGTGTTGATACAACTAAAGTTATTTTTAAGCAAAGTTGAGTTTTTTATCGTCGGAGTACTTCATGTCTGAAGTATCACTTAAATGCATTACACGCTGTTGATGGCAGCAAACAAACCACCCAAACAAACAGAGTTGGGAGGCTTGGGCAGACTACGTAGATTCAGCTAGTGGGAGGAGTCAAGATAAACCAAAGAAAGACAAGCTAACAAACACCACAGTGAAGTGAGTAGCTACAAACTTCAGGCCAATTAGTGTTGTTGAAGAAGTCGGTCTGAGGAACGTTCTTAGGATCAACAAATGACGGCATGTATGAGCCTCCCTCAAGACGCACCATCACAAGAAGAACACATGAGCTGTAGAAAAAGGAGAGACTATGAAAGCCACGGCGTTACAACGTGCACCAGCTGTTGGTCTCTCTGTAGACCTGGGAGTTATAGTACATGATATTAATGAAGAGTGGGAGCTGCATTCTATAGCAAACAATTTGTTATGAGGTAATCAGCTGATCTTAGTTTAACCGGAAGCCCTTCACAATAATTGCAAAGCCTTTATTTTGTCCAACTACCATCAGTTCGTCTGTACTGATGGTAACTTAAAGTCACACTAATGCAGTTTAGTTTGTATAGTGTAAGTAGTAGAAGTATACTACAGTACTCTGATCACTGATAGGATAGATTTATGTAGATATACACCTTTGTGTTTAACATTACTGCATTATAGTACTGTGATCTTTGACCTTATATATGGTTATGTTAGCTATACTGACGTATGCATATAACTGGATATGTATCTTATCTATTCATCTTATTTGTCATGTATTTGTATTGTGTACTTCCTTTTTGTAAGAAACCACACACGTGATCACAGCCACAAGAATCAATCAGTGAAAGAATAAAGTGCCTCAAACCAAACCTTAAGCTCCTTATTCCACACGCTGGGCCTTCAGTGGTGCTCTGGCTGACACACCAGAGTGACTGGAGTGCTAAAGAGTGAATCGGACACACCAGTGTAATCCCTGATATCTCCACTACATTTAATCGTCCTTCAGCCTGTGGCTGCAGTTAGCTGGTCTGCTAGTTAGCTGGTGTGCTAGTTAGCCGGTGTGCTATTTAGCCGGTTCGCTAGTCAGCTGGTGTGCTAGTTAGCTGGAATGCTAGTTAACCGGTTTGCTAGTCGGCTGGTGTACTAGTTAGCCAGTGTGCTAGTTAGCCGGTTCGCTAGTTAGCTGGTCTGCTACTTAGCTGGTTTGCTAGATAGCCGGTGTGCTAGTTAGCTGGTGTGCTAATTAGCAGAAATGTGACTTTACAGCTCGGCCTCACTCACTGACATTAGTCAGATATGACTGAATCTATATCACACTTAAAGCTTTCTGTAAATGAAAGGCTCAGTGAAAACGAGGCACTTCAGTCAATTTTAAAACACACACTCTGAATATAACCTGATCCAGACCAGGTTATAGGTTCAGCATCAGTAACCACGGTGATGTAGCCAGGTAAACACTTATGCATTTATGCTCACAATCACTCCAGTTAACCCAGCATGCATGTTTTTGGACTGTGGGAGGAAGCAGAGAACCTGAAGACAACCTACACAGGCCACACTATCACCCTTATTTACAGAATTATAATTTAATTGGGTGATAAAGTAAAGAAAATAAATATTTTAATAAAAAAATATTCATAAATGAACTATTATTCAAGTAAGTAAGTAGAATATATTTATATAGCACATAATCTCGTTTGTATAGAAATGTCTTCATCTGCTTTTTCAAAGAGTCAGTGGAGTCTAGACAGCATAAAGATAACAGCAGGGAGTTCCACAGCCTCGGTGCCTGAAAAGCTCGATCCCCACGTGTGTTGAACCGAGTCTGTGGGACCAATAGTGACCTCTGACCTAAAGACCTAAGTGCTCGGTATGAAGCATGAGGTTTCAACAGGTCAGAGATGCACTGAGGAGCTTCACCATGTACAGCTCTAAAAGTTATGAGTATAATGTTAAAATGAACCCTAAAATTTAGTGGCAACCAATGAAGAGAAGCCAAAACTGGAGTAATGTGTGACCTCTTGTTTGTGCCAGTTAAAAGTCTCGCCGCAGCATTCTGTACAGTGTGAAGCTCCAGAGCTGATTTGTTGAGACAAGTAAAAAGACCATTACAATAATCCAAGTGAGTAGAGATAAAAGCATGAAGAATCATCTCAAGTTCTGCCTTTGACACCAGTCTGAGTTTAGAAATGTTTCTTGGATGATAAAAACAGTTTTGAAACAGTTGTTTAGAGAGTTTCTCAAGCAACATTGAACTGCCGAAAATAACACCTAAGTTTCTGAGACTCGATTTAATGGAAGGACCTAAAAACTGATCTGCTGCCTAATTTCTGAAGACATGTGATCAGGAGCAATGATCAAAGTTTCTGTTTTATCCGTATTAAACTGGAGAAAGTTGAAGTTTCACAATTATTTGATTCCTGAAAGACAATTATTTAAACAAGAAAATGTATCAAACTGAGAATCTTTGAAAGAACAGTATAACTTAATGTCTGAATGTCATCAGCGTAGAGATGATAAGAAATATTATTGTAATATCTGATAATTTGGCCTAGAGCAGGGGTGGGGAACTCCAGGCCTCGAGGGCCGGTGTCCTGCAGGTTTTAGGTCTAACCCTGGGTCAGCACACCTGAATCAAATTCATTACCAGGCCTCTGGAGAACCTCAGGACGTGTTGAGGAGGAATTTAACCATTTAAATTCAGATGTGATGGATCAAGGAAACATCTAAAAACTGCAGGACACCAGCCCTCGAGGCCTGGCGTTTGTCACCTGTGGCCTAGAGGACGTATATAAACCAAAAAGAGAATCGGGCCTAAAACAGATCCTTGAGGTACCCCAGAAGGCAGAACGGATGTTTCAGACAACACATGATTCATACAGACAGTCAAAGATCTCTCAGATACAGTAGATACGACAAACCATTTTAAAGCAACACCAGTAATCCTGAACAAGTCCTTCAGCCTATTTATCATGATGCTGTGATCAACAGTATCAAAAGCAGAGGAGACATCCAACTCAGTGCACTCTCCAGAGTCTGCTGCCATCAGAATGTCACCACACACTTTAAGTTAAGCCATCTCAGTGGAGGACAGTTTACAGAAACCAGACTGGAAAATGTCCAGAACACTGTTTTTCTCCAGAAAGTCGTTAAGTTGTTCTGCAACTGTTTTTTCCACGTTCGTTCAATGATTCATTACAATCAGATTTAGTATAGACTGGTACACGAGGAATATCAGGAGAGACAATTTTCATAATTGTATCAAACAATACTTTGGTTCTTTTCTGAAGCCATTAGATTTGAAAACTATTCAGTTCCAGCTTTTTTATCATGTTGTTAAGTGAGGATATTGATTCCTTGAGATGTACTCGATGAACCTCAAGCTTGGAAGCCTTCCATAAACGTTCTAACTTGACAGAATATCTCTTGAAATTTTGAGTATTTTCATTTATCCAGGGATAGAAATTTG
The DNA here is from genome assembly GCF_041146795.1 of Maylandia zebra. Lineage (NCBI taxonomy): Eukaryota > Metazoa > Chordata > Actinopteri > Cichliformes > Cichlidae > Maylandia > Maylandia zebra. The sequence continues at coordinate 12,759,774 of NC_135168.1, read as the reverse complement.
AAGAATGGACAACACTTTGCTTCAGAGGTGCCGCTGTGTCTAAATAAAATGGACAAAGTGTTGTCTCCAGGAGTTTAGCTGATTTAGAGTGGCCAGGTACGGTGGGTGTGCTCCGGTTAAAGAACACGGAGGCAGACTTCCAAATTCAGGTGATTTATTCGGTCTGTAGTGAGGATACAGTCACCTGACCTAAACCCAGTGGAGATGGTTTGGGATCAGTGTTGGGCAAGTGACTTTGAACAAGTAATTATAGTTAGTAGTTACCAAGAAGTAACTAGTAACTATTAGAGATGGACCGATCCGATATTACGTATCGGTATCGGTCCGATACTGACCTAAATTACTGGATCGGATATCGGAGAAAAATAAAAAATGTAATCCGATCCATTAAATATCACGAAAGCACCTCACAAAACTTGCAACACGCCGTAACTCACCTCAGAACGTTAGCACGTCGGAGCAGTATGCATCACGTGATAGAGCAGCTGTGGCATGCGGGACCTGTCGGTGGTCTGGATAGCATTTGGAGCTTCGCTAGCAACCCGGCATTTCATCTCCGACAAAGTTATCCCCGAGAGAAGTAAAGCAAGTGTGTAAGTCCATCTCTGAATGTTTGTAAAGCATTCCTGCGTTAAGCTTAACAAACGACTGCCTCTCGCTCTCCGGCTGCTACTTCAATCATGAAACTGCTTAACGATCAGCTGATTGGCTTTTCTGTCGCGAGTCCGTCTCTCTTCTTTGTTTTTGGCCCACTTTGCACCAGAAAGAGGAAACCAGCGGCTGAACAACAGCAGCACGTTTAAACTTGATAAGCTGTTGTTACAATTTATTTAATATTACTTTCTACACCAGGATCTTTTTCTACGTAGCTGATGCTGGTAACTGTGCAGGGGCGGATCTAGCAAAGTTTAGTCAGGGGGGCCGATAGGGCATTAACAGGGAAAAGGGGGCACAAAGACATACTTTTCTTTCTTATTCTCATTTAAAATGTCGAGCTTTTAATAAATAATTATCTGACACCCAAAGTTTTAATTTGATGTAAAATGAATAGAAGTCAATTACTGTATATAGTAACTATTAAGTCTAATATATATACCCTAGTAAGCTATAGTACTTTTTCCTTTGGGAAGGTACCATCTGTGCAGTCTGCAATTTTGTTGAAGAAAGATGTTGAATCTATTTAATATTTCTTGAAAAATAATTGATTTCTGTGCATTTTTTTTCACACTGCATCAAATTAAGGTTGATTACGTCGATTAAGCATCATGAGGTGGAGCGTGAGGGGTGGTTCCCTATTTTTTATTTATTTATTTTTGTTGTTGCTGGGAGTTGGAACCCTATTAGTTAGGTTGCTTAATATTTACGCTAAGTACTCTTTAAAATACCAGAATAGGGAGGATGGTGTAGGTTTAAGTTTATTAGATTGATCAGTATTGCTGAACTATGAAATATTTTTTTTTGCATACAGGTATAACAGAATAGCTTTAGTGTAGTTGTTGTTTTAAACTTTAGTATGAACTTATACAAAATGCAGCAAGATATTTAAAAAAACAGTTTTGTTGATTAAAAAACACTATATCGGATTCATATCGGTATCGGCAGATATCCAAATTTATGATATCGGTATCGGTATCGGACATAAAAAAGTGGTATCGTGCCATCTCTAGTAACTATACTACTAACTATAGTTAACTCTACGTAGTTACTTAGAGTTAAAATATTGTAAGTCAGTTACTAAAAGTAATTAATTACTTGAAAAGTAACTATTGCGTTACTTTAAAAAAAATGTTCAACCCTCTGGGGTCCAGGGTATAATTGGCCATTTTTAACTACTTTTGATTTGACCTCTATATTCCACCTTTAAAAACTATTTACTTTGCCTGTTTGGTATCATTCTTTTCAGCACAACCTCACGTGTCTGAATTTACAGTTATGTTTTCATTTTGACATACTGTATTAACACAATTGACCTAAAATCAGACAAAAAACAATATGAGTAGAAAAAGTTATATTTTTTACTGTTACAACCACAAACATGTTTAATAAATCATTAACTTGAAATCTAATAATTTTAATATTTTAATAATATTTTAATAATAATAATAATAATAATAATAATGGATTGCATTTATATAGCGCTTTTCGGGCCTTAAAGTGCTTTACAATGCCACTATTCATTCACTCTCACATTCACACACTGGTGGAGGCAACTACAGTTGTAGCCACAGCTGCCCTGGGGCAGACTGACAGAAGCGAGGCTGCCATATCGCACCATCGGCCCCTCTGGCCATCACCAGTAGGCGCTAGGTGAAGTGTCTTGCCCAAAGACACAATGACCGAGACTGTCCGAGCCGGGGCTCGAACCGGCAACCTTCCGGTTACAAGACGAACACCCTTAAAATCCTATACACAAGGTTTGCAAACAACCATTTTGTTATTTGTAACAATTTACCTTTTACCCCTGCAGCACCTGTAACAATTCCATTCAATTCAACTCTATTTATATAGTGCCAAATCACAACAGTCGCCTCAGGGCACTTAACATTCAGCAATTGCCTCATTGTTCTGACAGACAACATAAAACTATCCACTACACTACACACTAACTTTTTTTGTTCTTTTTTCCCCTACACACTAACTACACAACACAACATACTATGCACACACTCCAAATGCGCTAAACGTCACAAATCTCTCACATCTCACACCGTCACTCCTAAAACTTCCCCCTCTTCCTAAACAACCAAATGTCATGTTGCTATATCATTTTTTTGATTGGTCGACATGGTTCATTTTTCCACCAACAGGAAAGGGATGATTTGGGGTTTTTTTTGCTCATAAGCAGAGAGTGCTTGCTGTGCTGTCCTTAGACAGTAAAAGTGACGAAACTATTGAGGAAAAAAACGCTGCGTATATATTGTTTATCATGACTCTGGTTTTATGTGACCTATCAACACAATTTAAAAACTGGGATATGTCACCTTGTTGCTTTGTAATCTTGAAGTGGTCATGTGATTGGCTTACCATGAATACTTTATTCTTCCTCAGCCAAACAGCAGCACTCATGCGATTGTTTTGCCCCCTTAGCTCCAGGTGTTGTGCCAAAAAGTGATCGTCTGCCAGAAAGTGATCGCTGTCCGCGGGAGTGCATGCAGCTGCTTAACCCTTTAAAGCCGGTCAGAGTGGGCACACTCTGTTTTGCGTAACATAATATTCCAGAAACACGCTTTGCCGATCCGATCAGCTGTTTGTAACACTTCCTACTTTGGAATTGACATCAGCGTGAACTATCGCATATCCGCCATGAGCTGCCCAAAACCGGAAGTGATGTCATTTTTGCAGAAATGTATTTTTTACCATCATGGCCTCATAACCCTATACTAGTGTTTTTTAAAGTTATGTTTGACTTTCTGACTTTCTGTGTTGTTTCTGGGATGCTTAGGACTCATATTGCACTGCTGGAAATAGTTTATTTTGATGCATATGCTGCTTTTTTGCAAATTTGCACTATAATATTTATTTTCGTTTTTCCTGCAGTGTATAGAAATTAGTGTATTTCAAAAATAAAACTATGAAGACACTCAAAATAAATTTCATGTGGTGGGAAACTATTTTGTGCAACTTTTTTGCATTTACAGTTTTGAGGGATAAGCCTCTTAAATTTCTCTAACTAGAAATATATGTTAAAAAACAAAAACGATTTTCAACTTTTTTTTAGTTTATTGCACTTTTTGCAATTTATGTAATTTCTATGCACTTAATGCATGCATATTATTAAAATTTAGGCTGTAATGGTTGTATTGATGTAGAGCAACTTGAAATGCTCCCAAAAATGGCTCCACAGCATGTAAAAATATAATATAAGCTGTGGCGGACTTGGTTCTATGGTAAGTCTTAAAGGGTTAAAGCTGTAGCGCCCAGATTACTTATAGCTACTTCCATGCAGCTGATATAAGATTGGTTGTTGAAAAATAGTAACGCAACCGCACCGAATCCAATTCAGGATTTTGATTTCCATCACACTTCCACTGGATGCCCAGCTGCTCTCCTATTATGTGATTATCATCAACACAGAACTGGAGGATAAGACCGCGGTTCTGGGGGTTGGGAAGCTCATCTTGTAACCAGAAGGTTGCCAGTAGGATCTCTCTGTCTTGGTCGTTGTGTTCTTGGAACACAAGACACTTCACCTACTGCCTACTGGTGTTGGCCAGTGGGGCCGATGGTGCTCAGTCTGTCCCAAGGCAACTGTGGCTACAACTGTAGCTTACCTCCACCAGTGTGTGAATGTGAGACTGAATGAATAGTGGGATTATAAAGGGTCTTTGAGGGTCTCGAAAAGCACTATATAAATGCAATCCATTATTATTATTAAGAGCATCTTTAGGCCTGACTGTGCTCATTCTTCCTCCAACCTCTCCTTACCAAAGATAACAACTACATCAGTATTAGCTCAATAACAATTTCTGCAATTCAATTGTGGACATTCATTTTTAAACCTTGTGTAAAACGATGAAACCTAAAAGGCTGAGTATTATTCTTTGTGCAAACAGCTCTTGCAGGTTACCCCGGACTTAGTAATTAAATAATAATAATGAAAATAACCTTTCCTTTGAGCAGCTGTTCAGGCTACTAAACTCATCCCAGAAATAACAAGTGACACCATTAATAGTGGAGCTACCGTTAACAGGTGAAACTGATTTGACCTATAAGGCTACTGCAGTTACTTCTTATCAGGTTTAGTAGGGAAGACATCTGGATGAGGTAGTTAGTAGTATGTAGTTAGTACCGGGCGACTCCCCTCCCCCACATCGGCACCAGAACCCTGTATTATCTACAGGGTAAGAATGCCTGTTTTATCAAACTATGGCTATTACTACTGTGATCATTTGCAGCCCAGTGTGCTGCTCTCTCTGCTGGGATGAACCACTGGAGCTCACCCAGTCATCCCTTTCTTTCTCTCAAGAAGAAGTGAAATAAATGTATGTATTATGTTACGAGTCTAATATTCTTTAAATCAAACTGTAATGAATAAATGAAGCAAGAAGATTTGGTGGCTCCAAGTGTTGTAGAAGAAAAGATAAACATCTCATTTTGAGAAATCAGCCTTTAAAATTAAGTAAGTACTGTGAATAAAAAACTAACAGCAAACCAATCGGTAGTCGCCAATTACTTTTGAAAGTAATTCAGAGTCCAATTATCCACTCAAATGTAAATAAAAGTTCACTTGACAGCTGTATAAAGGTTACCTGTTTATACAATAATATAAGTCACATTTCAAATGATCATCTGTGGAAAAGTTTGAATCCTGACCTGAGAGTTTCCACTGCACACTGTGAACTCTTTAGTCCAGCAGACAGAAGCTTCATTCCTGAATCCTGCAGGTCAGAGTTACTCAGGTCCAGCTCTCTCAGACTGGAGGACTGGGAGCTGAGGACTGAGGACAGAGCTTCACAGCTTCTCTCTGACAGGTTACAGCCACTCAGTCTGAAAAATAAAAGACAGTCATACAACAAATACTCATGTTGAGTTTGTTAATACATTTCACAACATTAAATCTTGACTTTCTATTTTTAGAGGAAACATAAACATACTAAGAAACAACATCATATGTATGAACTTAAATAATTGAATAATTCTAACAACAAACTGTTTTCTGATCTGACCTCAGAGTATTCAGTTTACAGTTTAAACGTTGTAGTCCAGCAGACAGAAGCTTCACTCCTGAATCCTGCAGCTTTCTGATACTCAGGTCCAGCTCTGTCAGACTAGAGGACTGCGAGCTGAGAACTGAGGACAGAGCTTCACAGTTTTCCTCTGAGAGTTCACAGATGTTAAGTCTGAAGATAAAAACATGAATAAAGATTGTTGTTAAAGTGTAATCAAGGTGCAATAGCTTATTGTCTTGTGCTGAGCAGGTTAGTATAAGTTCACTTTAACTTATAAATGAATAAAAATGCTATGGAACAAGGATAACTGGATAAAGTTTACCTTTACTGGTTAAATTATTGATTATTTTTGTTAGTTGATATAAACAAAACCAAACATCAAACATATAAACAAACAGAACTAAACAGAATACAAATTGATCTGACCTCAGAACATTCAGTTTGGCGTGTGGACTCTCCACTGCAGCAGACAGAAGCTTTACTGCTGAAGCCTTCAGGCTGTTGGTACTCAGGTCCAGCTCTCTCAGACTACAGGACTGGGAGCTTACCACTGACAACAAATTTTCACAGCCTTCCTCTGAGATGTTATAGCTGCTCAGTCTGGGAGAGAAAGGAAAAAACAAAACAAAACAAAAAATATATGTGATCAAATGAAATTTGTTTATATGTTAAACCTTTTAAAAAAAACAAAAAAAACCAACCTATGAGACTATGAGTGCTACCAGTCCAGTGCACACGATTGGTACCTTGATGGTACCTTGCTCAGGGGTACCATCAAGGTAGCTGTTCGGTGGATTCGACCCCTGACCTTATGATCATGGGGCGACCACTCTACCTACTGAGCTAATAATTCTGTGTACACTATCATACAATATTAACTAAAACAATTATTTTAGAAAATCTTACTAATTCAGTAATTGTTATGCTATTTAACTGTGAGTAACACTGGATTTTAAACACTAGCTGTATAAAACTCCTCCTGTTAAAGGTGTGTATAAAGGAGATGAGCTGAAATGCAGACTTCATGGAGAATGTTTGCTGTCAGCATATATCAAAGACAAAGCAGAGATCCATCCAGTCTCTTCCACTAAGCCCACAGAGGGAAAGACAACCATTCTCACACACACACCTGCATGAAGTTTAGATCACCAGGTAATCTAACTGCATGTCTGTGGACAGTGGGAAGAAACTGTAGAGGACCCAGAGAGAACCCACTGTAATTCTGTGGGAACACTGGTTATGGAAGCCTTACAGTTAGATATGAATACTGTCAAGAAACACGACCTTAGAGGCAATTTCAATTATGAAGCCCAAGTTCTCCTCCTTGAATCGCTACCTTATCGTGGTGGAGGGGTTTGTGTGTCCCAGGGATCCCAGGGGCTATGTTGTCTGGGGGCTTTTGCCCCCTGGTAGGGTCTCCCATGGCAAATTGGTCCTGGGTGAGGGACCAGACAAAGAGCGATTCAGAAGACCCTTATGAAAAGGATATCGAGAGAACAGTTTACCCTCCCCGGGATAGGGTTACCAGGGCCCCCCCCTGGAGCCAGGCCCGGGGAGGGTGCCCGAGGGCGAGCGTCTGGTGGCCGGGCCTTAGTCCATGGGGCCTGGCCGGGCACAGCCCGAAGAGGAGACATGGGCCCATCCTCCCGCAGGCCCACCACCCGCAGGAGGCGCCATAGGGGTCGGGTGCATTGTGTGCCGGGTGGCGGCCAGGAGCGGAGGCCCTGGTGGACTGACCCCCAGCTGCCAAGACTGGCAATAGGGACATGGAATGTCACCTCTCTGGTGGGGAAGGAGCCTGAGTTAGTGCGTGAGGTTGAGAGGTACCGGCTAGATATAGTCGGGCTCACCTCTACGCATGGCTTGGGCTCTGGAACCAGTCTCCTGGAGAGGGGCTGGACTCTTAATTCACTATTTTTATGTTTTTTAACTGTTCTTTGAACTCAGCATTTCTGATTTATTTCCCATGGTTTTAAGATTTTTATCGATTATAAGATTTTAAGCAATGAGTTCATGTTTACTTACAGAGCTTTATTGGAGGCTTTGACCACTGGCAGCATTCTCAGAAGAGCCTCCTCTGAAGCAGAATATTTCTTAAAGTCAAACTCATCCAGATCTTCTTCTGATGACAGTAACATGAAGGTCAGAGCTGAGCACTGAGCAGGAGACAGTTTACCTGTGGAGAGACTTCCTGAAGTCCTGTATTGTTGGATCTCCTCCACTAGAGAACGATCATTCAGTTCATTCAGACAGTGGATCAGATTGATGCTTTTCTCTGCAGACAGATTCTCACTGAGATTCTTCTTGATGTACTGGACTGTTTCCTGATTGGTCTGTGAGCTACTTCCTGTTTGTGTCATCAGACCTCGTAGGAGAGTCTGATTGGTCTGCAGTGAAAGACCCAGGAGGAAGCGGAGGAACAAGTCCAGGTGTCCATTTGGACTCTGTAAGGCCTTGTTCACAGCACTCTGGTGAAAAGATTCTTTTTGTTTTAAAAAGCTAAAACTCTTGGAGGTTATTTGTTTCTGTTCAAGAAGATTTTTTCCAGAGTTGCTGAAGGTCAGATGGACATGAAGAGCAGCCAGAAACTCCTGAACACTCAGATGGATGAAGCAGAACACCTTGTCCTGGTACAGTCCTCTCTCCTCTTTAAAGATCTGTGTGAACACTCCTGAGTACACTGAGGCTGCTCTGATATCGATGCCACACTCTGTCAGGTCTGATTCATAGAAGATCAGGTTTCCTTTCTGCAGCTGATCAAAAGCCAGTTTTCCCAGAGATTTCATCATCTTCCTGCTCTCTGGACTCCAGTGTGGATCTGTCTCAGCTCCTCCATCATACTTGACCTTCTTCACTTTGGCCTGAACCACCAGGAAGTGGATGTACATCTCAGTCAGGGTGTTGGGCAGCTGTCCTCCCTCTCTGGTTTCCAGCACATCCTCCAGAACTGTAGCAGTGATCCAGCAGAAGACTGGGATGTGACACATGATGTGGAGGCTTCGTGATGTCTTGATGTGGGAGATGATGCTGCTGGCCTGCTTCTTATCTCTGAATCTCTTCCTGAAGTACTCCTCCTTCTGTGGGTCAGTGAACCCTCTGACCTCTGTCACCATGCCAACACAGTCAGGAGGGATCTGATTGGCTGCTGCAGGTCGTGTGGTTATCCAGAGGCGAGCAGAGGGAAGCAGTTTCCCCCTGATGAGGTTTATCAGCAGCACATCCACTGAGGTGGACTTTCTAGGGTCAGTTAGGATTGTAGTTTTGTGGAAGTCCAGAGGAAGTCGACACTCATCCAGACCATCAAAGATGAACACAACCTGGAAGTCTTCAAAGCTGCAGATTCCTGCTTCTTTGGTTTCAGTAAAGAAGTGATGAACAAGTCCCACCAAGCTGAACTTTTCCTCTTTCAGCACATTCAGCTCTCTGAAAGTGAATGGAAATATGAACTGGATGTCCTGGTTGGCTTTGTCTTCAGCCCAGTCCAGGCTGTATTTCTGTGTTAAGACCGTTTTCCCAATGCCAGCCACTCCCTTTGTCAGCACTGTTCTGATCAGGTATTGTCTTTTGGGTGAGTCTTTAAAGATGTCTTCATGTCTGATTGTTGTTTCAGGTCTGTGTGGTTTCCTGGATGCTGTTTCAATCTGTCTGACCTCATGTTCATCATTGACCTCTGCAGCCCCTCCCTCTGTGATGTAGAGCTCTGTGTAGATCTGATTCAGAAGGGTTGGGTTTCCTGCTTTAGCGATGCCCTCAAACACACACTGGAACTTCTTCTTTAAGAGAGACTTGAGTTTAGGCTGACACTTCTGAAGAGCATCTGAATCAAAAAAAGGAAAAAAAGAAGGAAAAATACAAATCTGGTCTGAAGGAGCTATGTGATGTACTTTGGCCTTTATTTAACCTATCAAGTTTTTAATATACTCATTCTACCAGAAATCAAAAAGGGGCTTCAGGAATTCCTAAATGTATTTCCTGAAAAAAGCCACGTTAAATGTTTTGAACCTCCACATCTGCATTGCTTTGCAGCTTTTCATATGTACCTGATGCCAACATGTGCAGGCTAAACAGGTTTATGCTTTCTGTGCCTCTTCTCCAAACTTTGTAACCAAAAATAACAACATTGAAGTGTCATAACGTTCCCCACTGCTATGTTATTTAAAGAAGCATCTGAGAGAGATTCAGTAATTCACATTTAATTCTTCTCGTAATTTACAATGGCAAAAGATAATGTAAACCCTTTCTGGCCACAATTTGCTTTATTATATGTAAATGTGGCATTTTTTTCATTAAACATTTAAGTCAAATGACCGATGCTTAAAGAGTGTCCTCTTGTTAGAGAAACACTCTGACTTTTCTTTTTTAAGGCAATCAGTTTGCATGGTTTTTAAAAGTAAAGAACACTTGTGTTTAATTAAATACAGCTCACATTAGATCTAAGTAGTTTCACACGTTTATGACGATCATCAAAATTCCTCCATGTAGTTTAGAAAATACATTTGCAGGCATGTAACAAATCCAAACATTCGTCGTAGAATGACGTTCTTGCCCTCTCCTTTTTCTTACAATGAATTCTGAGGTTTCACTTTCACATCTCAACAAACTGCAAGGTGACCATTTTTATTCATGGTATCTGATGCATGACCTCACCTTGTTGAGCAGATGGATCAGAGTTCAAACGCAGCTGAGAGAAAAGAAAAGGATCTTTGATCTGAAGATGCTTGATTGTTATCTTGCATGCTTTGTCTCCTTTTTTCCTCACTGTGTCGATCAAGCTGCGTGCCTTGTCTGCTCTGAGTGGGTTCCCCTCCAGTATCGATTCTTCCTCCAACTTATTTAAGATACCATCACTTACAAGGGCCTCAAGGAGCAGTTTAAGGATTTCTATTGTTACCCTCCAGACAAAGGCTGACCGTACCCTGGCAAGCTCCTCCTCTACAGGAAGAAGAAAGAGACATAAACATGCTTCTCAGTCGAAATCATGTGAAAAATACAGTGGAACCCCGACTTACGAATACCCCATTTAACAAAAAATTCCAGTTACGAAGGCAATGAACGGCAATATTTCTGCCCATGGTACGGCAAAATGCCGGTGTAACGAAATCCGCTGGCTCTGATTGGCTGAGCCTACAATGCCCACAAGGCCTTCCGAATCATGTGACAACCCCTTGGCTTCCGTACTCGTGCTTCGCTGTTCCACTTGAACGACATATTGTTGTTCTAGTTAGCAATTAGCCTATCGTTCAGCATCACCTCACTCAAAAGGTGCAATGGCTGTTTCGACTTAAGAAAATTTTCGACTTACGAAAGACCCTCGGGAACGGATTAATTTCGTAAGTCGGGGTTCCACTGTATTCTAACTTTGTTCAATTAACACTTCAACATCTCATCAACAAATACTAAATTTTAGGGTGTGTAGGGTTAAAATGATGCCAGCTTAAAATGAAACCGAAGAAAAAATTGAAACTGAAAAATAATGAAAAATATGAAAAACAAAATCTTGTCATTCATATCCTGCATTCCAGATTAAGTTTAAAATAAGAACGAGTGCAAGTACGAACGTGAGAATTATGTATATTGTAATAGGTATATTGTACCTAAATGATAGTACATTGTACAAACATGAAAAGTATATTGTTAGAACTATATCTAATATTGTTAGAACAATAGTATACTATAATAATAAACTTTTCACGTTATAATGTGACATAGCTCTATTTTTCTTTTGCCTGGGTGGCGGCTCTACGCTTCCGTACTACGCTTCTGTATCCAACACTTTTCAATGTGGCCTCACAAAATTATTATGACTACAACAACCATGAAAAGAGTTGGATGGACATTGCTACTCAATCACAGCTGCCTGGTCAATGTTTTTCATTAGTAATTTAGCAAAGTTGATGGTGTGTGTGTCTGTAAGACAGAGAGAGGGAGAGCGAGGGACAGATTTTGTATGATAAGCTTCATGTTATGAAGGCACAGTTTGAGCACTCGGGTCGCATCAGAGCATCAGGCCATATAGTGTGAGACCCTGCATCGTGACCTATGAACTTCTAACCTCTGCGATTTAATTGTACAGTTTGAGCAGGAGCTGAATAACGCGACTGAAAAAAAAAATCGCACAGTGTTTGCCCAGCTTAATGCAGACTGTTTAAACTAAACAAGCTGCTGTTTCACATAATAAACCCTGTCAGCTGCAGTATTGTCTTCTGTTTTAACAGTTAAAGCAGTAGAGACGAGCTGTTTGCATGTGCGTGGAACTCTAGCGTCATTAACCATGCTAGCTGTTAGCTTATAGCTCACGCTAGCTAACCAGCGAGCAGTTAAAAGGACAGCTGAAGCTGCACAAAATACCCACAAACTTATCTCACTACAATGTAGCGCCGAAAATATGACTCGCAGCTCCAGCTCGACACAGCGTCTGTAACATAAGACTGACATCCAGCTAACCACAGCTAAAAGATATTTAGAGAAAACTTACAGTTTCCTCAGGTTACATGAACTGAGTTGTTTCACGCTGAAAAGTTGGTTTGTTTTGGCTCTCACTGAAGACATAGCTACTCTTTTGTGCTGCTTTTACCCAATGGTATCTTTTGCGAGTGTGGACGCGTCATCTGTTTGCTCCTTAAATGCTTTTCTTCTTTTATTGATTTTTATGCTGATTTTTATGCTGATTTTTTCCCTTTTTTCCGTATGAGCTTACCTGCGATAGCTTCTGGACACTTATAGATCATTAGGACTAAAGTGTTCTTAACAGAAACAGCAACATTTTTATAGTTACCTTATCCTCAGCGCTCCGTGTGTCTGTGGCCTAGACACAGCTGAAGCCTGATTACAGTGTCTGGGCACCGAACAGCCCCAATAGCCTGGAAAGGTGCTAACCGCTAGGCTAACTAGCAACAAGATGCCTTCCCTATCCACAGATGACTACCACAGCCTCCTGCAGAAGATTGCAGTACTGGAGACAAAAATTCATCGCTTAGAAGTAAACGTGGAGGTAAATGGACTGTGTGGAAATGAAACAACCTTGCCTTTGATTCAAAACAATGGCGATGAGCAAGCTAGTACACAGCTAAGGAGCACAGATAACATGACCAAGAAAGTAGACTCTGTGCATTATTATAAATCCTCAAGTGATAATCCCCCCTTGGACTGTCTTGATGCAAAACCAAGACATAAATCATGTCTCCTGGAAGGCGGAGGACGTATCACGGGCAGAGCACAGCGAGCTGAAATCTCTGAAACCGACTGGCCTTCACTTCCTTCGAGACAGAGAAGCTCTTCTACCCCTGTATACGAGAGGAAACAGGACTGGACAACAGTGAATAGGAAGGTTAACAACAAACCTCCAAAACAACTGAATGTGAAACTGCACAACAGATTTGCTCCACTATCAAAGGACCCTGGATCTATATCGGACAACCATCCATCTAAAAGCAGCGAAGTAAGGTCTGAAAATCTGTTGAAAAGTAAAAGACCACAGGGAAAGCTAAAGGCTAGGCCTGAAACTCTGCTTGTGGGTGACTCTGCCGTAAAGGATGTACAAATGATGTGCGGTAAGAACACTAAAGTCCTCTGCTTTCCTAAGGATATGGTCAACAACCTGAAGGAGAGAATTCTTCAAATTGCAGATGAATATCCAACTGTGACAAACATTGTTCTGCATACAGGGTCAAACGATGTGTCCAAACAACAGTCGGAGGTTCTGAAACGGGACTTTACTGGAATATTAAATACTGTAAACTCTCTGAATGCAGCTGTATTCATCAGTGGACCTGTACCGCCGGTCAGAGGAGGAGACGAGAGATTCAGCAGGTTGTTTACACTGAATAAATGGCTTATATCAGCATGTACTGACCACTCGGTGCATTTTATCAACAACTTTAATATTTTTTGGGAACACAGGCATCTGTTCAAAGCAAATGGATTTAATTTTAACAAGTCAGGGGTGAAACTGTTCACCTCCAACTTGTTTTATTCCATACGTCATCCATCTGTGCTTGGTGCCAAGGCTGAGATAAACGAGGAGTTATCTCATAAAGAGGAACAAACAGTACTCCAAGAACAGACAAAGCCCAGCAGAAACCTTGAGGAGGAGCTCCATCTGCCCCCACCCGGGAAGAGCCTCAGAAAGGAGAGACATCTGAGGCAAGAAGAGGGGTCCCTATTTGCCTCCAACTCTCTCAACAACACCAACGACCAGGACCAGGGACCACGATCTTCCCCAGTCCCCCAAACCCCTGACAGGCCATCACCCTCCTCCCCCTCCCTTTCTCCCTCCTCCCCACACCTGAAATTCACTGAGAAGATGATGGAGCGAGTCAAAGCTGGGCTCAGATCTACCCCCCGGCCCAATCCCTTTTTGTCCCCCATAAACCCCCCACCAGAGCGGCCAAAGGTTCGCCATCGAGCCCCGCCCTCATCAGAGCAATCGAAGTCACATTGCCCAGCCTCGCCCCCCTTAGTTCCTCCTTACCACCTTCACGCTCTGTCTCCACAGTCTGATGTGTGATGTGTGAAGGGTCCGGGCTGCGAGGATTATGGCAGTGGTGACTTTTCCCAGGAGAAGCTGGGACCCTGTTTACTAGAAGGTTTTAAAATCTCTGTACTTTTAGGTGACAGAAGGAGACATGTGGCCTGGTCAAAACACAGAGAGCTGCACTCTAAAAGATCTTTAAACATAGTAAACATACCTTGTGTGCCACAGACTGCTCCCAAACACGAGGGGACAAGTAATGCCTCTAAAACACTTAAGTTGGCTTTATTAAACGTTAGATCTTTAGCTGGGAAAACATTTTTAATTAATGATTTAATCACTGAGCACAGCCTTGATTTTATGTTTTTAACTGAAACTTGGTTGGACCAAAGTAACAGTGGAGCTGTTCTCATCGAGACGACCCCTCCTAACTACAGTTTTATCAGTGAGGTCAGGGTGAGCAGGAGAGGAGGAGGGGTTGCTGTCTTATTTAATGAATCATTTCAATGTAAGCAGCTATCTCCTGGAAGTTTTCAGTCTTTTGAATATGTGGCTTTACAGCTGAAGGCCCCATCCAAAGTTGTGTTTCTTAATGTTTACAGGCCTCCCAAATACTGCACAGACTTTTTTAATGACCTCAGTGAACTGCTGTCTGTGATCTGTGTTGATTTCGACTGTGTAATTATTGCTGGGGATTTTAACATCCATGTGGACAACCCTCAGGACAAAGGGACTAAAGACCTGAGTAACACTCTGGGCAACTTTGGGCTGACTCAGCATGTAACAGAGGCCACACATAATAGAGGACACACTCTTGACCTACTGATCTCCAAGAGCCTGAGCATTTCAAAGGTTACTGTGTCTGATGTGGGCCTGTCTGATCATTACTGTGTTTTCTTTGAAAGTAAAATCTCAGCCCACACAAATATATCAACAACAGTGATCACAAAACGGTGTATAACTGAAAACAGTAGTGCAATTTTTAACCAGGTCTTCCCATTAACACCTGACCTGTCCAGAGGGTCAGTCAATGAGCTCGTCAATAGCTTCAATGCTAACATGTTAAATGTAATGGACACTATTGCTCCCATTAAGGTGAAGGTTATCTCTGGAAGGAAAAAGTCTCCATGGAGAAACTCCACACTGGTGAAAAATGAAAAAAGAGAGTGTAGGAAAGCTGAGCGCAGATGGAGAAAAACAAACCTCCAGGTTCATTATGACATTTATAGAGAGAAACTTCACAATTATAATTTACAACTGAGGAGTGCAAGGAGGTCCTACTTCTCTGACATCATCACTAAAAACAGCCATAATGCTCGGGTCTTATTTTCTACAGTTGACAGGCTAACGAACCCTCCTGTGTCAGTGGCAGCTGAACTTCATTCGACCATGGCCTGCAATGACTTTGCCAAATTCTTCACAGAAAAAATCCAAAAAATTAGACAAGCAATTGGTACATCAACAGCAGATCCAGGATATGTACTGTGTCCACCAAAAAACTGTTTAAACACCATGAAACAGTTTCAACCTATTAACAGCAAAGACCTGGAGGACATCTTAGGTCAACTGAACTCCTCCTCCTGCTGTTTAGATGTCCTGCCAACAAGTTTTTTCAAAAAGGTCTCAAAGACTTTAGAGTCAGACCTGTTACAGATCGTCAACTTTTCCTTAATGTCAGGTGTGTTTCCAGAATCACTAAAAACTGCTGTAATCAAACCTATACTGAAAAAGGACAATCTTGACAAGACACAAATGAGCAACTACAGGCCGATCTCAAATCTCTCATTTTTAAGTAAGATCATTGAAAAAGCAGTTTCTCAACAGCTCAGTTACTTCTTAAAACAGAATAATTGCTACGATGCCTTCCAGTCAGGTTTTAGACAGAACCACAGCACTGAAACCGCTCTGACCAAAGTGTTTAATGACATATGTCTGAATACAGACAGTGGAAAAATGTCAGTCCTAGTTTTACTGGATCTCAGTGCAGCATTTGATACAGTTGACCACAACATATTACTCAAACGACTGGAGAACTGGGCAGGTCTTTCAGGAACTGTACTAAACTGGTTCAAAACATACTTAGAAAACAGGAAATACTTTGTATCAATAGGTAACTTCACATCTGAGCAGACAAGTATCACATGTGGAGTTCCCCAAGGTTCCATCTTGGGACCCTTTCTGTTTAACATTTACATGCTCCCACTGGCACAGATTATAAACAACAACAAAATAAACTGTCATAGCTATGCAGATGACACACAAATATATATCACAATGTCACCAGGAGACCAAGGCCCCGTACAATTTTCTCCAGCTAAACAAAAACAAAACTGAGGTAATAGTCTTTGGCGCCAAAGAAAAACGATTACAGGTCACCAGAGAACTTCAATCTATACATCTAAAAACCACAAACCAGGCGAGAAATTTGGGTGTAGTGATGGATGCAGACCTAAACTTAGAAAAACACATTAAGACAATAACAAAGTCAGCTTACTATCACCTCAAGAATATTTCAAGGATAAAAGATCTGATGTCTCAACAGGACCTGGAAAAACTAGTCCATGCATTCATCTTTAGTAGGCTTGACTACTGTAACAGCATCTTTACAGGTCTACCTAAAAAATCAGTCAGACAACTACAGCTCATTCAGAACTCTGCTGCTCGAGTCCTCACTAAGACCAAAAAAGTGGACCACATCAGTCCAGCTCTGAGGTCTTTACACTGGCTGCCTGTCCGTCAGAGGATAGACTTTAAAGTTCTGATGCTGGTCTATAAAGCTCTGAATGGTTTAGGACCAAAATACATCAGTGACCTCCTGACCCAGTATGAACCTTCCAGATCCCTCAGGTCATCTGGATCCGGTCTTTTATCAGTTCCCAGAGTCAGAACCAGACACGGAGAAGCTGCATTCAGCTTTTATGCTCCTTATATCTGGAACAAACTCCCAGAAAGCCTCAGATCAGCTGAAACACTCAGTTTATTTAAATCCAGGTTGAAGACTCACCTGTTCTCAGCTGCATTTGAATAAAGCACCAAATCCACACTTTAAGCTTAAATTTCAAAACTTACATTTAACTACTGATTTTATCTACTGTTCTGATTTTATCTGTTTTGATTTTATATACTGTTTTGTTTGTTTGTTTGTTTGCTTGTTTTAATCAATTTTAAATCATGCTTTTTATTTGTTTTTGTTTCTAATGTCTCTGTAAAGCACTTTGAATCACCTTGTTGTTGAATTGTGCTATACAAATAAATTTGCCTTGCCTTGCCTTGCCTTTAAGCGAAACATTCTTTGTATGTGAGGAAAATGCTGTTCATCCTCTTCAGCTCTAGCGTAGACAACTGGCTTTGCCATGTTTTCATGTGTGTCTTCTTTCCGTGTGTCCGCTACTTTGAAACGCTTGGGCCCGCCACAGTTTCAAGCTGGTCATGTGACTGCATGGCCACATCTGATTGGTAAAAAAGTTACCGGAAACTCCACTGGCGGCATGTTATCTAATGTGTTAAACTAATTATTTTTTAAAAAGTAACGAGTCAAATTTTGGAAATGTAGCAGAGTAAAAGTACCGTTTCTTCTTCACAAATGTACTCAAGTAAAAGTAAAAAGTATCGTGCAAAAAGGGTACTTTAAAAGTAAATTTTTTTTCCAAAAACTTACTCAAGTAAATATAACGGAGTAAATGTAACTCGTTACTACCCACCTCTGCAGACGGGCAAGTATACAGGTATACTATGAACAAATATACATATATAAAGATGAAGCACTGTGAGGTAAACAGATCTACAGAGTGCTATGAAAATATCTACAGTAGTGGAAGCGTAGCTCTCTGAACAGACTATAACAGTGTAGGCACTATAACAGAGACTACACCATGTCAGTGTCCTAAAACTACAGCAGTAACCAACGTGGTGAATGTTGATAATGAAAGGATCATGGTCACTGGGAGGAGGAGTGTAGAAGGGTTAGGTGAGTGTGGATGGAAAGGCTCAGCGGGGACTGAGTTCAGTAGGGTGACAGCTGTGGGGAAGAAGCTGTTCCTAAACCTGCTGGTTTTAGTCTGAAGGCTCCTGTAGCGCCTCCTGGAGGGGAGGAGGAGCTGGAAGAGTTTATTGGCAGTATGAGAGGAGTCTGAGAATGATGCATACTCGGCGTAGAAATCTCTTTTTGAGCGTTGTGTGATGGAGAACTTTGCTTTGTGTAATGTTATAAATACTTGGATAATCCTCAGAGTCTCTGGACTTTTACTTAGAGATATTATATTCAGTCCTGTGGATAGTTATATATTTAAAAATATATCATCCTCTCTGGTTACTCTGGTATGAATGACTCTGAATCACTTAATGGTAAATAACACACTATTTGCAAATTTGCAAACTGTGAAAGAATTCCAGATGACAAGTCTGTAGTTCGACATACAAGTGACGACCTTTGACCTTCATCAGTTTTTATTTAATTGTGTCAGAGAAACTCAAACGTGCTCTTCATGCAGCTGAGTACATTCAGTGTTTAAAACGGAAGCTGTGCAGGTCTGAGATCAGCAGCTTTGTGAAACACCAAGCTGAGGTCCTGTTAATGCTGATATATAGTGACACAGTTACATTTCAATTTAATTCAATTTTATTTATATAGCACCAAATCACAACAACAGTCACCTGAAGGTGCTTTATATTGTACAGTAGATCGTACAATAACAGATACAGAGAAAAACCCAACATTCATATGATACAGGGGTGATTAATCCTTTTGACTTTGTTTTTATCCATAAAACAGCTGCAGCTTTCACTACAGCACATGTGGTGCTTTAACCTTTGTACTGTTTGCATCAGTTCATTCTGCAGTTAACATGTGAACATGTTGGATGATCTGTCTGCTGTCACTGGGTGGTGCTGAGGTCTGAATCAGCTCCTGTAATCACAAAGAGAACTGAACCATCACAAACTGAAATATAAAGTTTATCTCAAATCTGAAATAGAGCTGATCCTTCTGTCCTCACACACCCAGGATCTGAAGTTCTTCTCTTACATTTCTTTAGTTCTTCAGCTCTGCTCACATACGAGCTGTTTATTTCTTAAAGCCGTATATACCAACAGATTTTCCAATATAATGTTAACCTTTGAGTTGTTGGTGCTTTGTGAATGTGAATCTGCATACATGAGCAGACGGAGAAGGTTTCAGTCCTGGTTCAGTCTGCTGCTGCACCGTGGTCACCAACATACAGAGGTATCATAACAAATATTAATGCTTTTTTCCCTCTCAAAGGATGTAAGCTGTACTGCACATGTAACTTTGTGAACTTACCTCAATAAGAATGATTCAGACTGTTTTATTTAACCTGAATATTTGAAACAAACTTAGTAAAAACAATACACAGAGTCAGTGCTAAAAATGTAATCCGAGGAAAAATGAAACACACATTTTAACTTAAGCTGCCAAGCAGAAGTATTTGGTTTGAGTACATAAATATTAGGCTTTGCTATTTAATCTGTAATTAATGATCAATGAGGGGTTACTGAAGTGCAAGCCTTTTTTAAAATATGTGTTAATATCCTTACAGATGTGGCAAAAGAGTGAAAACATGCTGCTGTTTGCACATATTGAATAATCAGCTCTGCACAGGAGCTGCAGCAGAGTGCAGCCTGTTGCTCTTACAGTGTAATACTCATAATAAAAGTACAGTAACTGTGGTTAGTTACTGACGGAGCAGCCCGGTGCGTTTCTGCTCATTTCGTTCACCTGCACGGGTTAGCTAAACAAACTTTACAAAACAAGTTTTGCCGATAGCCGAGTGCCCATCTTAGCTAGCTAGCTAAGGATGTTAGCTACAGATTAGCTTACAAACACCTTTCACTTACCAAAAATATTGTGGCGGCTCTCAGGTCCTTCTGTCAGGCAGACACTGAAGAACACCTGAGTCTGTCAGTTTGAAACAGTCGGTAAACGCTGGACCTCCTCTCAGCGTCCCCGCTCTATGTGCCGTTCAGAGAACGCAAGTTTCTTCATGACTGCGGCTGCTGCAGATATTAGGTCGTCCATGATTTCTACAGTCACTGGTCAGCAATATAATGTGCGCAAACATATGTGGCTCATATATGTGGCTCTGAAGCCCCGCCCCTCAAGCGCACCCTCAGATGCCGAAGCAGTGCCAACTAATTGAAGCTGAAAAAATAACTGTACGTGGAAAAAAAACGATGTAAGTGTGAAAACCACATGAACAGTGAGTTTTTTCTTTAAATTTCTATATTTATGTTTTTTCACTATCATTTCACTTTCAATACATTTGTTTCAGTTTCAATATTTCTTCAGTTTCATTTTAAGGTGGCATCGTTTTAACCTCATATGTGGGTTCAAAGTACAAAAAAGTCCAGTTGTTTCTCTGCCAAACTCCTTAGACTGGAAGTTCTCATGTTATATTAATGTCCCACAGAAAGATTAAGGCAAAGATTAGGACAGGTTACAACTCGTGAATTTTATGTACTTATCACAGTTACAAAAAAAGAATCTGCCTGAAGTCTATACATCCATACGTCTCATCATACAAAGCACTGATCTCCTACCTGCTGATGGAGCTGCTTTGGCTGGCTGTTCTTTAGGTTCTTCCATCATCTTTCTATAAAAACACGAGAAGATGATTTTACCAAAAGAAACAGTGAACACAGTCTGGGTGTCACATCATATGAATTTGTGTCATGGTTTAGTGTACGGGCCACACACACTGAAACTGATCTGTGTGAAAGAACACATCGATGACATGTGAATGTAGTGATAACCTCATCATAATAGAGGTTTTTACTTTTTCACATATTTGTTCAGTATAATGATTAAATAATCTGACAATACAAACCTAAAATACTTTGTTCCCTGTCTGCGACTTTGTGCGTCTCTGCTATTAATGCTTACAGGAAGTTTTAAACTTAAAATCCTTCCCCACATATGTGACTGTGGTCTCTGGGGCCATTATCCTGAAACACTGGGGCTCAGCCCTGAAAGCTTTGCTATCTTCACCTGATAACAGCAGCTGTTTAAAGTTACTGAGTTTGACAGGGAAGTGAATGTAAATGTGAGACACTGTGTGCTCACAGCTAAAGGCTGCAGTCAGCTGTGTCAGAGCGTCCAATGATCCTTTAATAAACACTCAGAGCTCCATGTTGATGAAGCTGTCATGTGTGAGCTTGTGAGGCTCCTTTAAACTGGCTCTGCTCTGTCAGATGCTCACCTCTTCTTCACTGTCTCTGCTGCACTCTTCATCTCCTCTCTCTCTGCTGTACTGTTTGAAAAAACAAACAAATCAGCGTTAGCCAATCAAACTCTGTGCAGATGCTGCAGCTACAGCTGATATGTCATTCAGCTGTTCATCAATCAGCTTCTGCTGCTGTTTATTCGACTCTTACTCTGAACACGTGCAGATCTAGGAAGATTTTCTTGGGGTGTCAAAATCAAAGCGTTTGTTTTTTCAAACACACGTGGAGGTGTTTATATCACATATGGTTTAAATGATTCAAATGCAGTAAGTATACATGTTTCATATATCGTCTATAACTGAATTATGTTCTGTAGCCTACATAATGAAACACTTTAGTTGCATAAAACGTGAATTTTGATTTTACAGTGGGCCAAAAAAGTATTTAGTCAGCCACCGATTGTGCAAGTTCCCCCACCTAAAATGATGACAGAGGTCAGTAATTTGCACCAGAGGTACACTTCAACTGTGAGAGACAGAATGTGAAAAAAAAAAAATCCATGAATTCACATGGTAGGATTTGTAAAGAATTTATTCGTAAATCAGGGTGGAAAATAAGTATAAATAAGTAAGTAAGGATCAGCAGAGTTGAGGTGTTGGAGGATTGGATGTTCCAAACACAGCTGCAGTCAGAGAAACAGATGCAGAGACAGACGAACATCATGTGCTGAAGATCAAACTCTGTACAGACACAGGAAACAGCAGCACCGACTGAGATGCTCTCAATGACCACGTTCCTATTAAACACAGTTAGCAAAAGAAAATGAAAAAGAGAGAAAAGCTTAAATAAATTGCTGATTCTTACAAATTTACTTTAATAAGCCCCACGCTCCCGTACCGGGGGCAAAAGACATGTGTGGTATCCACAGAAATCTCTGCTAAAGTCTGATAGAAAACATTTCTACAACCACCAAACACACGAAACAAGCAATGATTAAAAGAGTAGTTACATAAATGCCCAAAAGTCCATAAACAAACAAAACCATACAGACTTCATGTAACCGGCTAAAGAAAGGCTAGTTAGCTCCCAGAGCTATCACCGATTCCAAACACCAAGTTTCACCGCACTCCGACTAAAACTCACTGAAATAGTTCCAAAAGAAGACCACAAAAACACACAGCGGCGCAAATGTGCTAAGACAGATTTCCTCCTTTTTGCCAGTACCTGATAGCATCGTGATTATCAGCAGCTACCACGGCTGCATCAGAGCCACATCCATCAACAACTGCCATTATAGAGACTGAAAATGTGACGTCAGTCCAGGGTAAAAGCGCAAAGGATTCTGGGAACGAGTGGCAAGCGATACTAGTGCAAGCAGGCTTTCACATGAAAACAGTCACACAGCGATAAAAAGACACACAAAGAATGGCAAGAAGCTGTTGTGTTATTGAGTGCAATAGTCGCATGACAGCCACAGGAAGCCGACGGATAAAGAGATCGGTTTTTATCGGATTGCGTCGTGGAAGAGAAATTGTTTAATCCATGTTTCCGAAGTAAAAAAGAGCTGACAGATGGCCTGGTTTACATCTGTAATGCCAAAAAAATCCACCAGAAGGCGCTGTGAATGTAAACAGTTGGCTCTTCTTATACCTCTCCCAAACAGGAAGTCAGAAACAAAAAAAAACATCCAACATATTTTCAGTGTTTTTGATTAAACTAAGATAAGAAGATATAATTTTTGATATATGATAGTGTTAGAGGACTTACTAAACCGATGTATGTCACCTGACAGCATTAAAAAAGTGAAATTAAATATTTAATTTTTTTTTTTAAAAAGTGGTCAGCCGAACAGTTGATTTGTCCCTTCATGGTGCTAATGCTAACATAACCTAAATGTTATTAATGTTGATTATTTGCTATAAAATCATTGTTTATCCATTGCTGTTGATAAATCAAATTAAGTGTTAATTTGATTAACATGATCCAGCTCTCCAAGACCACAGAATAAATGCTACACCCTAAGACCCCAATGACCAAAACCACAAGCAGATATGCTTGATTTGCACTGTTTTTTTTTTCTCTTTTTTTAAAAAAACAAAAATGATCTTGCACAGTAGCATTCAATCAGAAGTGGCCTGAATGTGAGTATTTTGTGCTGTAGCACATTTTTCACATTTGCAGATGAAAAAACTATGTATTTTGTTGTTTGATATTATACTGTCCTTTGATGGAATGAAAACAGCAATGTTCACTGGCATGCTGCTAGAAATAAACTGTATCCAATGCCCTGGATAGGTTTTGTTATTCATTTAATTTTAATTCGGCACTTTATTTAATTTTTTTCAACTGTATTATCTAATGTACTTGTATTTGCATGACACTCAACCGTTTGGTACAGATCAATATTTTAAAAACTACAGGGTCTATTGAAAAAAATGATTGTGGTTATTACTCACCCAACTCAATAAGGAATGCAAAAAAGAAAATTACATTGCTTTTTTTCTTGGTGAGGACCTCAAAGGGCTAAGAAACCTGGCCTTGATCACAACGTTT
Source organism: Maylandia zebra (assembly GCF_041146795.1). Classification (NCBI taxonomy): domain Eukaryota; kingdom Metazoa; phylum Chordata; class Actinopteri; order Cichliformes; family Cichlidae; genus Maylandia; species Maylandia zebra. The sequence continues at coordinate 12,735,903 of NC_135168.1, read as the reverse complement.
TAGCTAATTATAGGCCTATTTCCAAGCTGCCTTTAGTTTCCAAGGTTTTAGAGAAAATTGTTTTTAGTCAACTGAAAGATGACTAGATGATAACGGCATCCTTGAGGTTTTTCAGTCAGGTTTTAAAACCCTTCCTAGCAATGAATCTGCATTATTAAGGGTTTTTAATGACATCCTTCTGGCATGTGATTCTGGTAACCATGTTGTTCTTGTCTTGCTTGACCTAACTGCTGCTTTTGACACCGAAGACCACAATACTCTAATTCCTCAATTAAGTGATGTGGTGGGTATTGGTGGCCAGTGTTGGGGAGTAACAGAATACATGTACCACCGTTACGTTTTTAAAATACAAAATATGAGTAACTATATTCCGTTACAGTTACCGTTTAAAAAGGTGGTATTCAGAATACAGTTACTTTGTTGAAATAAATGGATTACATGACGGTACTTTCCTGTTTCATCTTGTCGCGGGTCAGGACTGTTTGGGTTTTGTTTGACAGCTACGTTCTGTTGTTCCAGGCGGCAGCGTTACGGTTGCCATGGTTACAGGGTGACGCTCTCTCTCTCTGCGCGTTTCCTGGGTGAGAGAGCGCCTTTTTGTTGTTGCTGTTGTTGTGCTAAGCTAACAGGCAGTATGCTACAGGTATAGCTCTAAAGAATGTAGCATCATGGGCAGTGTAGTTCGTGCTGCAGGGAGAATGGACCGTCATACCCGTTATGGGTCTGTGAGCGCGAGGAGGGAGAAAAAGGAAAAGTACGAGTTGTCATCGAGCAGAAACGGGAGCTGGAAGCATGTAAATACAATAATAACCACTTCAGCCAAGAAGAGAGCCTGATGAGCCCAGCTGTAAGTAAGCTATTAAGACTCGACTGTACACCGTGTTCGTGTTTTCCTCCGAAACAATAAGTTCCGTTGGAGCAGCCTTTCAACGCCTCTCTCTGTCTCTCACTAGCAAAGTTGACCCACACAACAAAGTAAAGCTAGTTTTCAGCTACGAGCCGACACGAACCCGACGTATTAGCCAGAGGTCCTTTACTACGGTTCGGAGCCGCGGACCTTCAGTAATAGTAATAAATCACAGCAATAGTACATTCATGTGTTAGGAGGTGGTGGGTAGGTGTATTGTTGTTGTTTGGGTTTTGTTTTCCTTTTTGGCATAGGTAGGCGAGGCGGGGCTTGATGGCATTCCGGCACACCTGCGGCACATCGGACGTCATCAGTGAGCGCTTTTATGGAGCCGAGTCACGGACGTCTGGTGTCGGAGTATTGTTGCTGTCACAAGTGGTAACGTGTTAGTGCAAGCTGAATCTGCTGATTCCACGCTGTGGAGCTGCATGTTTTACTTTTTGCCTGCTTCTCTTTTGTTTTAGCCTGTTCCACTGCCTGCTCGCCTGCCTTGTTTTTGGTGTTGGCTACTGTGGATCCGCGATGGAGAGCTACGTTCCATCAGGCTGTGATCACTGCTGCAGCTGTAGTTTGTGTTTCAAGTAAACTCTCCAACTCTCCCCGTCCACTTTTGTTTAACTTTCGGCTATCAACGGTACTCCGTAAACTCTGTTTTGTTCCTCGTTGTCAGGCAGCTCTGGTGCGTCATCTGCATACCTCGGCTTCGTCTCATCTCTTCGGTGTTACTCTCCTGGCACATTTTTATCTGTCACTGTATATAGCCACCTTCCTTGTAAATATTCCCTATTCTGGTATATAAACTTACATCACAACTATCCTGTGCCCGTGTGTGTTTCTGCCACTTAATCCATCCGTGTAAGATTACCTAACATCATGTAGTTGTAAACAGCATGATAATATGTTAAGTAATCCAAAGTATTCAGAATACGTTACTCTCATCGAATAACGTAATGGAATACGTTACAGAATACATTTTGGGGCATGTATTCTGTAATCTGTAATGGAATACATTTTAAAACTAACCTTCCCAACACTGTTGGTGTCAGAACTTTCTCTGTCAGCCTTCTCGGTTCCAAATCATCTTCTGCTCCTCTGTCATGCGGCGTCCCACAGGGTTCAATTTTAGGGCCACTGCTCGTTTTACTGTATTTATTGCCTCTGGGTTCCATCTTTAGAAGGCATGGGATCTCATTTCATTGTTATGCCGATGACTGCCAAATTCATTTGCCACTGAAGCAGAAGGGTGGCATCTGCATAAAACCCCTCATGACATGCCTAGATGACATTAAAGCTTGGTTGGCTCTAAACTTTTTAAATTTTAATAAAAAGAAAACAAGTTGTTGGTGTTTGGACCCAGTGGTCCCTGTGAGTCCTCCTCTGTAGATTTGGGACCCCTGGAAGTTTATTTTAAACCTGTTGTTACTGATCTTGGTTTTAAGTTGGACGTGATTTGAAATTGGAGAACCAAATCAGAGCAGTGGTGAAGTCCAGTTTTCATCATTTAAGGCGACTGGCAAATCTTTTCTTTCAAAGCAGCACCTTGAAACAGTGATCCATGCTTTTATTTCTTCCCGCCTGGACTATAACGCACTTTATGTGGGGGTCAGTCAGTCATTGCTCTCACGTCTGCAGCTGGTTCAAAATGCGGCTGCACGACTCCTAACAGGAACTTGTAAAAGAGAGCATATAACCCCTGTGCTGGCCTCCCTGCACTGGCTGCCTGTGTCTTTTAGAGTTCATTTTAAAATTTGTGCCGTTTGTCTTTAAATGCTTTCACAGTCTTGCCCCGCTGTAGCTCTCTGAGCTTCTTCATCTCCACACACCGTGTCAGTCTCAGGTCAGCTGACCAGCTGTTCCTGGAGCTACCGAGATCCAGGAGGATTTTATTTTTTCTTTCTTTTATTTGGCTTTTATTTATACCTTATGTAATTTTATTGGGGGGGGGGGGGGGGTTGGATTTCACAAGGAAGTCAAACAAAATGCAGTAATTTGCAAAACATGCTGCTAAACACAGCAGTACTACAAATTATTCCACCTGCTGAAAAGTGGATCTAATGTGGGCGGACTCACACTTAGCAAATAAACCTGTGATGTGAGAATGTAATCAAACAGTTGATCAGAGGCAAAGTAATTTAAAGTTTATGATGCTATCGTCTAATGTTAGCTGACATGATGTTAGCTTGTAAACTTATGTTGTTGTCTGGGTCTCATGTCTGATCTGATGATAATAACTGTGACAACACAGAGATTAAATAAAGGACGTTGGTGGGACTTCTTATGTTAGAACTATAACTTCAGTTAAGGAGTGAGACGTAAGGTGACAAGGAGAATGAAGAGAATGAGAAAGAAGTAACTGGGAAGAGAAAATGAAAACAAAAATTTGAAATGATCAAATTTGTGTTAACAGATGATGGTGATTTTAAAAATTCAAGTAATTTAAAGGTTTTATCCTATTTGTTGTTGTTTTTTTCATATTCTTCTATTTGCAAGAGGTTATTAATAAAACAGGTTCTCTTTCTGGTTTCTCTTTTTGGACGCACTCTCTACAGCTTATCACATCCAAAATGGCGGATGTCAAGTACAAAACCTCGACAGAAACAATCAGCAAGAATTTTAGCATCAGTCCAAAATAAAACTGTCCAACTACAGAGTTTTAAAATCCAACTAAACTATGAACAGAGATCTTTTACAAATAGGCTATTGATGAGATGACAGTGGTAACAAAAACGTACACATCCGCGCACACAGACAAAATGGCGGGAGAGCGTTTAACGGTCGACCTCATGAGTCCGTTACCGTGAACTATGGAGCGGCAGATTTGTGCTGGAACTGAGCTGCACACAGCTGATGTTAGCCAGGAAACATTACACACTGCTAACGTTACCTTCACACGGAGCTCCACACGGAGACGATCAGCGTCAGGCACAAACACCAAGTTCAGAAAAGAGGAACTTTGAGCAGGAAGGAAAGAGTCAGAGCGGCGTTTGAGGACACGTTTACAACCACGAACATCAGAATCTGTCTGTGCTGCATTCAAGTGCAAGTTGGAAACTCACTAATCTCTGTCATGTTGTCCAAAGATGATTTATTTCTGCTGGTTTTCCTGTTTGAAACACAAACATGTGTCAACACTTTGTTGTTCTTCACCCTGCAGCATTTGAATATTTCAGGAGTAAACTGATCATAAATTCATGATGTCATGAATGAAAGTGCAGACTGAGAGTGGATCACATGATGTTTGAGGTGTGTCATGTGACATGTTCAGTATTGTCACACATGTCTAGATTGTCCCTGATATCATAACTGCTCAAACACTGATGATTATATTTGAAGAATTATTCCTGATGGCAGCAAAGTTTGAATGGAGCTCTCTGTCTGTGCTGATTTGTCGCCCTCTGGAGGTCAAAGCACAAACTGCATGATGTCACTGTAACCACCACAGTGACAGGAAGTGTTTTTAAATGATGAAACATGTCAGTGATGCTGATAGTGTGTTCATCACAGACGTTCAGGCTTCATGTTGACATGAATCAAAGTTAATGTCATTATGGACCAAGGACAGTACTCTGGGTCTCCTGCAGAACAACTCGAGCTGTGATACCTGAATGAAGAGCCTCTGCTGCTTTAAAGAAGGAGGCTCGAGGCAGCGGTGAGGTGCAGACCAACCAGCTTTTATTCAGCAACTTTAACAGAAGGATCAGAAAAATAAAACTATACAGCACAGTGATGCTGACTGAAGCCACAGCATTAAACTAAACAAGCATCTGATCATCTTTAACAACATCTAATAAATAATGACAACTATTTAATCCTGTATTTCCTACAATAAAGCCTGTTCAGATATTTGTTGCTGATGGAAATGTAAAAGGCTCCCAGGAACCAAAGGACAAAAACAGAGGCAACAGTCACAGCTGCAAAGGATCCCCTAACACATAAACTGGTTCGAAGATATTTTCTAGCTCTGCAGAGGAGCTTGATTGCACGGACAGTAAAAAGTGGATTCAATAACAGCAGCGAGCGCTGAGTGATATAACGGTGCTGCGAGCAGCAGTGCAAAGGCTCACACAGAGACAGCAGCTACACTGTGTGTGGATGTGATCCACAGTCACAGCTGTGGGTTTCAGTCAGTGTGTCTCTAACTTCATGGTCACATTTCAAAGCTTATTGGAGCCAGAAGATGTCCAAGTAAAAGATTTATTGCTGTACTCGTCTACCAGGATAACAGGAGGTTCATAAAGCTGTGTAATACTTCAGCTTTCCATCATGGAGTAGTAGTTGTGTCCCTTTGTGTTTATTAGTGTGTTCACACGTCTACTTTAACTTCACTCTGTAATGAAAGGATTCAAATCCCTGATAAATACATACATGCTGACTCTGAGTCTCAGTGAAGGAGGAAAGGATGGATGAAGGCAGCCTAGTGTGGGTCATGTGTGTCCAGCAGTCATCCAGGGCCTGGATCCATCTGTAACAGGAAGACAAAGTCCAGCCTGTAATCATCCTATCAGGCACAGCGTTTCCATCCAGCATCCTGACGACGCTAACAACCCGTCAAACGTCTCCTCTGGTCCACAGAAGTCACACTTCCTGTGTCATGTTTACCTTTTTAAGTGTGCTATTCAAGCCTGTGTGACCAACTCTGACTCTCCAGATTCCATCCTGGTCTCTGCTGCAGCTTCTTCTACACGACTGTTTTCTGTATAATAATATCTGCCTTTCCCGTCTCTGTCCCAGTGTGCCTGCCACTCGTCCTTCATCTTTACCTTCATTATACTCTTCACCTCACTTTCACTGTATTTTATAGTCAAACCTGCACGACTTCTTCTTGCTGCACCTTTTTAAACTTATCGTCCTGTTCATTGCATCAACACCGATATTCACAGGGAGCCATAAGAAATCCACTTCTATCCCTCTGTGTTTGATTCTATACAGTAAATGAAGTATATCAAAAACAATATGTTGCCTAGAGTCTGAAGACATATCACCTGTGCTCACTAGCACGCTGCTAGAGTCCCAGCAAACCACATACCTCCATATTAGTGCGTCCTCCACCCAGTTCAAGCCAGTAACATCACTACCAGCTCCCAGTATAAACTGCCACATCATCTGTAATTCTTTTACTCATCACCAAACTTATTTCTGGGAGAACAAATGCAGCAGCCGTTCTTTTATCTGACAGTGTTGACGCATCAGTAAATATCCTCACATGACCTGAGGACTTTCCCACTATATGAACCTGCTTTTAGTCGCCCCTCCTCCCTCGCCACAAGCTTCCTTTACAACATAACTTATAAAAAACAACTTTATTGACAATCAGCAATAACAATTACAGACAGTCTAGAAGAAGAATCACATGATCAAGGAGCAGAAGTTTATGGTTTTAATAGCTTTTACATTTTGGGAAAGTTTTAAAAACATTGTTTGGTTTTCTTTCTAAAGCGTTGAAAGGACGGCTTTGCATCAGAACAGTAAGATCAGCAAATGAATCCATTAAAGTTCTTTTGCCTTGTTTGCAAAAGAAGCCAAACAACATTTGTGTTACAAAGAGAGACTTCAGAACAGATCAAAGATCACAAACATCAGGCACTGATGGAAACAGCCAAACACAGAAACAGAGGCACCAGCAGGTGAAGGAGGCCTGTTGTAGAAATGACTCTGAGTGCTCAGGTAGAAACGCATGAAGAACCAGTGCGTCTAATATTTGGAAACCAATCTGTGTTTGAGCGTCCTGGATGAAACACAGATCATGTTGCAGAGCGAGGACGTCGTCTTTCCTCCCGAGTGTGTAACTACAGGACGTGTGCAGAAGGTTTAATCGTCCTCCTGACAGTTACTGATGAACGAGTCCTTCAGGGAGGCTCCAGGATCACTGTGGCTTTTACCAGCTGCTGCTAAACTGAGAGGTGTTGCTGCTTCATGTGTGAAGATGTCTGCATGGCTTTAACAGTGCAGACGTTCCTCATGTGCACACATTTCATATGTTTTATTGTGATGTTTAGTAACATCTGCTTTCCTCCTTCAGGCAGACGATAAAGTGAGCTCAGCCTTAAACATGTGGAGAGAACGTTTGACCGACAGTCCTGGGACGACTGCAGAACAATGGTTTGTTTTTAATGATAAAGTTTCATAATGGAAATAAATGCTGAGCCTGTTTCATGATGTTGGCCCTGCAGCATCAGGCAGGATTAATACTGTAACAAACGTGTGTCACAGTTATAATGACTTTAAATGAAGACTTGGGTTGGATGGAGATGTCAGCTGGATTTGTGCTGACTGTCACTTTAAATGTTTTCAGTTCAGCTTCTAAATCTACTTTTGTATAATGTTTGCTGAGTTTTGCACTTCATGACGCTTTTAAGAAGAGCCAATAAATCCTGACTTTACACAAAAATAAAGGTTTAATGTGTTTAGTGTGACAGTGGAGGAGAGCGCACATAATAAGAGTCATTAACAGAATGGTGACAATTATAATCTGTCTCATTTTAGGAGCAGCTCACAGGCACAACAGACTACAGAGCAATCAAAGCACCAGTTAAACGTCCATGTGACCGGCTTACAGCCAATGAACAATCAGTCCCCACTGTCCCCACCAACATCACTGTACTGGAAAGACTGTGCTGCCATGGTCAGAGATGAACTGGTACTAAAATGTAAGGCAGCTGATGTGTGTGGCCTTAGCAGCACAAATGCATCACGGCTGCAACGCTGCAGTGTGTTTAAACATTTGAACATTTCTGTGGCTTCAAACCAGCAGCTGCTCTGTACTCAGTCGTGTTTGTGTGTCTGTCAAAGTGATTGTTGTCTTTAAAAAGCCTTTTGTGTTTGAGTTTTGTGAGCAGTGCCGAGCTTCTCTGTAGTCTAAGCTGAGTCGATATATTTGATTCCATGTTTGGTGTGATTTTCAAAGTCAGCAGCAGCAAACGCTGAACAAGCAAAGTTTGGGCCCATCAGAGACAGCAGTGGACCTGCTGACCTGTAGGTGTTGGAGGTGTTTGTGTGCAGCTGTGGGTCAGTCAGCTTTATTTCACTTATCCATGACAGAGCGCTGTTAGCTGTGAGTTAGCATCCACTGAGCTGTTTCATCTACTCTGTCACTGCCAGCAAGCAGAGCCCAGGGTTGGCTTCAGAAGCTGGACGTGGCCTTGCTCAAGGGCACTTTAGCAGCACGTTCCCAGCAGTAACAGAGGGATTCAAACTGGTGACCCTGGAGTAGGAATCACCCAGAAAAGTCACCTTATGCCAGAAGTTTTAGTGAGACGGGAACAACATTACAGCTCTGATGTCATTGACCTGTGCAGTGAGGACATATTGAACTGTGAGGACACAGCTTATAGGTTCAACACTGACCCTGGGTCAGCATGTGCAGGTGACATGGTGTTGGTGTCACCACTACAGACAGCTCAGGTTCAACTGGTTCTTCTTTGATTTGCTTCTATAGCACAAAGGTTGACACCAGTCTGGTCCAGTTAGCATCTGAATCCATAAACGTGTGAGCTCGTCCCACCAGAGGACGTCAGCATCATGGGGATAATGTCTACAGCAGGAAAACACAGGGACAGTTGGGTTTGCTGCACATCTGGAACACACAGTTAGCTCAGATATGTTCATGTCGCTAACACCAATACAGCGACTGAGTGCTCTATAGAAGCTAATGCTAACAACCGTAACACTGCTGTTTGTCATGGTTTTCAGACCAAATGATAACAAACGTTGGGAAAAGTGAAATATTGGAACATGAAATCATAAATTATTACATTTAAACAACAATAATACAGCTAAATTTCCCCTGTTGGCTCATAAGCTGCTCACCTGGATGCTACATCAGTGCAGTCCTCTCTGAACATTAGATAATCAACACACACACACTTATTGTTGAGGCTGACTTCACTAAACTCACAGAAACTCTTAAGAAGCTCCTCAAATGATGACTTTGGAGTTTTGTGTTACTGTCAGTGTATAAAAGCTAGAAAAGGAAGAAAAGCAGGAGAAATGATCAAAGTGCTGCTGTGTGCAGGAAGAACTACAACATGTTAGTGAGAAACACAAACAGGGTGTGAAACACACTCCAGAGGAAACGCTGTGTGCAGGCTGTCTGTGACTTCCTGTGTCTCTGCCACAGACTGGGACAGACACCAGTGAAACCAGTCACTGTGGTCATGTGCTTGTAGCCAGCAGCCTGTGATGTGAGGCTGCTTGAGTCAGTCGTCTGCTTCCACCATGTAAACCTTGGTGTCTCCTACATGCACAGATGTTTCCTGCAGACTGTGCTCCTCCAGCTGTCACACAGATGTTGAATCAGCAACATCTGCTGTCACGTCCTCCCTGGTCCCACAGATAACAGGCTGCATACAAGAGGCTCACCTCTGCTACCTGCTGCTCCACTCCCCATCGCTGTTTTGGCCACGCCTCCCGTTGGTCAGCAGGTAAAGGTGAAGCCTGGGACATGGAAGCCTTTACAGCAGAGCTTCATGGGCCTGTCCAGCAGCAGGCTGAGGAGAGAAAGGTGACAGAGTTCGCTGTTACAAACAGTTTCTCAGCTTTGATCTAAAAGAGCTTCTTTCCTGTTAAAGCAGCTGAGAGTGAGCACATGTTCTCCCCCTGAGGTTCTCATGACAGAGGAAGAACTCACAGCTGAGGAGGACCAGGATCTCCATCCACTCACAGTCCCTGCAAACAAAACCACCATTTGAACTTTAACATTTGTTGTCAGTTCTTGTGTCACTCAGCACATCTCAGCTGTTCCTCTGAGTTTCTTCTGAAAGTCTTCCTGTGATTGGCTGTTCACAGACACATGACTACATGAATCAGCTCCACATGTTCTCAGCAGCAACATCTGGGCAGCTGTGACAGGTTAAAGACAACATGTTTCTAAGTGCAATTAGAAGAAGAAGCCAGTAAAGACGCGTCTGTGATGCAAAGCAACAGAAGAGCAACGTGAGCCACAGTAAGTGATGGAGGATGAACTGGTCCTGTCTCTGTTGGTGGGCTCGTATACTGGCAGGAAGGAAGCTTCTCTGGGATTTCTCCCTCAGCACCAGTGAAGCCTCTGTTTCTGTCACTATTGTCTCTTTGAACTGTGATTATTTTGTGCTTTCACAGCATTTTCCTGTTTCATGGTGTTTTAGAAGCAGCAGTGTGTGTGAGCTCTCAGGGCCACCGTCCATCCTGTATACTTGTTGTTTGTAGTGTCACCAGTGCAGTGATGACCACAGGGTGGCGCTGTGCTGCATCACAGGCAGCCTGAGCTGGGCCTGTTCCATATAACATATATATCAGATGATGATATGAAACATCGTTTGTTTCATGGTGTAAAATATGTTACATGGTTGTGATGCTCACTATAGTGTCTGTATTAAAGTTCTCTCTTTCTCTTATATTTAATATAACCACACTACGGACGCTCGTTAGCAACAACGCCGGTAAAACCATCGCGTGGCTCCGCCGTCCGCTTCTTTATTTTCCACGTAAACCTTTCACAATAAAGCTCAAGATCCTATTGAGACTTTTCAAAATAAAACGAATCACATGAAAGAGCATGCAGAGAGTTTAGGGATGAAAAGCCAAAAAGAGCCGTCAGGGGCTAAAACATGAATGTTACAACAGGCTTTTCCCCGCAGCACGCCGTGTGATAAATACTCACAAAGACTCACAAACGTGTCGTTTCATGCGTCGGTCAAACACTCGACGCCCAGCTGGAAACACTTCAGGGAAGTTCATCTGCCCGAGATTCAGAAAATCGCCATAAATGCTCCATATTCACCTTTACATGGAACATAAAGGGAAAAGAAGAAACACAGTGCTGTGTCAGCGTTAGACATATAGATATATCCTTGCTTTTAATACATTTGAAGGTGGGTGGGAGAGGTGCTTCTCCGCGTAGTCTACGGTCTCTTTGGGATCGGTAAAGCTTTTCCTCACATCACCATGGGTCACTAACAGCTTTGCAGGGTATAGCAGTCTGTACCTGACGCCGGTCATCCCACGTAGTCTTCCTCTCATATTTGCAAATGCGGCTCTGCGTTTCCAACAGAGGGAGGGAAATCTGGGAGGATGTTTATTTTAAAAACCCTTATACATCAGGTTCTTGTTCTCTGCAGCTTTCAGCAGAATTTCCTCACCAATGTGGTAGTAGTGCAATCTCAAGATGATGGGCCGAGGAAGATGACTTTGTTTGGGACGCTGGCGATTCACTCTATGTGCTCGATCGATGAGTGGCTTCTCCTCGAGAGATAGCGCCTCCGCCAACAGGTGTGAACCAACTCAGTCATCTTGGGTCCCTCTGTGCCTTCTGGTATTCCTGCAGTTCTTAAATGATTCCTCCTGGAGTGCCTCAAGAGCTCCACATCTCTCATCTAACTTCTTTACCTCCGCAGACAAACGCTCCACAGTGGCCTGGAGAGTGGCGATGGTGTCAGAGTGGTTCGAGGCACAGTCCTGCAGTTCAGTCAAAGTGTTATCATGCCTGGCCACGTCGCTTTTTATGTCCGAAATTGAGGGCTGGATGCTCTGGTTCAAGGATGATATCTCGCCTCCTATGGTGGTAGAAATCTCTAATATGCAGGTGTCCAGTGCTAGTTAGTTAGTTCTAGTTCTAGTGGTTAGTGGGGCTTTATTTGATGATTCTAGTGTGTGTTACATTGTTGTCATATTGTTGAGTCGCAGAGCTGTACAGTGTTACAGTTTCTGTAGAGTCTGGTATAAGGAACTCAGATCCCTCTGTGAATAATGTTCACTGAAACTGATCTGTAGTTAATGAACTAGTCAGGATTTACACTAGAGAATGTTTCTGCCATTACATGGCCTGTATTTGTAGAGCGCTTTACTCGTCCCTAAGGACCCCAAAGTGCTTTTTTGCCCAAGGACACAACGACCGAGACTGTCCAAGCCAGGGCTCGAACCGGCAACCTTCCGACCCCAAAGTGCTTTACACATCCAGTCATCCACCCATCACACACTCACACAAGTTCAGTTTTTCATTGATTATGGTCCCAAGATATTTATATGATTGTACTTGCTCTATTTTCTGACCTTTAATTAAAGTGACTCCGTGCCCATTTTGTTGTTTCCTAAAATCAACAACCATGTCTTTTGTTTTAGATATGTTCAGCTGGAGATAAGACTCCTCCCACCACTGAACAAAGTCATCAATGACTGGGCCGTGGTTAGTTTCACCCTCTTTCAGTAAGCTGACAATAACAGAGTCATCTGCATATTTAATAATGACCCTGTTTTCATGTCTGCCCTGACACATGTTTGTATAGAGAGTGAATAATAAGGGCGATAGGACGCAGCCTTGAGGAGAACCTGTGGAGGAGAACACTGGGTCAGACAGAACCCCATTTATTCTCACTCTTTGTGACCTGTCAGTTAGAAAATCTAAAATCCAGCCCAGCAGGTTTTTCCTGATTTCAAACTTTTCTAAAAGTCTTTTAATTAAAATATGGGGCTGTGTTGTATTAAAAGCCGAAGAAAAATCAATGAAAAGAAGTCTTGCAAAAGTCCCTTTACTCTCTACATGTTTAAGAATCAGATTTAGTAAAGTCAAAAGTGCGTCCTCCACCCCTCTGTTGGGCCTGTATGCAAACTGCATTGGATCCAGCTGACCTTCAGTCTCTTCATAATCACATTTCTGAGGATTTTTTCAAAGACTTTCATGACAACTGAAGTGAGGCAACAGGCCTGAAGTCGTTTAGATTTAGGGACAGGAACCACGACTGCTTCTTTGCAAAGAGAGGGCACATGTTGTGTTTGCAAGGATTTGTTAAAAATAACCTGAAATATAGGCCTGAGTTCATCAGCACAAGATTTAATTAGGCGGCCACTAATATTATCAGGACCTGGCTCTTGTTCACATTGACTGTATGAAAGGCCTTTTTAACATCGCTGAGTTCAATGATAAAGTGCTGAGTATCTCTCAGTTTCTGTTTCAGTTCCCAAATATCCTCGCTGAAATCAGAAGAACTAAAACGAGCATAAAACATGTTTAAAGCATTTGAAAATCTCTGTCTGAATTAAAACATCTAAAATGACCTGACTGCTGCTCTGGGGATTTTGAAACCCTGCTATGGTTTTCATACAAGTCCAGGCAGACCCAAAAGTTTTTGCAGCAAATTTGCTTTCAAGAAGGTTTTTGTCTGTTTTGCTTTCAACATCTCGATTTTCATTTCCTTGGTAGCTGTCTGAAAATTGGTAACAGCCCCTCTTTAAAGGCCTGTCTCTTTTTCCTTAAACAGGATTTGACACTTTTAGTGAGCCATGGCTTATTGTTAGCGTAAATTTTAACGCGCTTACGGGGTATAATCATGTCTTTACAAAATACTGCACAGGAGCTAGTAACATCCACCAAAGCGTCGAGATCATCTCCACAAGACTGAAGACGGGGCTGTACGAAGTCACTTTATCTCTACAGACTGTAAGCTGTCGTCTGTGAGGCGTGAGCGTGTTTGTTTGAACACAGTTCACGGTGGAGAACAGCTGCTGACATAATGTGGATCCAAGATCCATAACTGGCCTACCTGGGGCTGAAAGTCTCCATAAATGCAGGCGTTTCGGCGGCTACACCGGCTTCCACGAGTGTGACGCTTATTTTGAGAAAATAATAGAATATAAATGTATTTTTATATTTCAATATCACAATAATCTTCCAATGTAGAACTACAAGTTAAAAAAGAAGTAACATAAATCAAATCCACTTCAGCTAAATACTTCTCATTTATTTCCATCTTACATGCTGTGACTGCAGCCATTCCCACATCTCTGTGAATGGGACTCATGGACATGGATCAGTGGTTGTTGATCAATGGTCCTGAGAATCTGCATAATTAAGATGAAGGAACGGAGCTCCCAGCCCATCGTTCCTGCAGCTGCAGGTTTCAGTCTTTATGCAAATGTCCTGTTTGTAAGACTGAAACCTGCAGCTGAGACTGAAGACGTCACCTGATGATGACGACACGTTTCTCCCACAAAACGCTGCGTCCAGATGAACAGAAGCAACAGACTCACTTTCCTGGATGATTGAGATGCATCAAGACTTCATTGTGTGTTACTTCTCATTCAGCACAGACACATTATTCCTGTTAGGTCATGTCAGCTGTCACTCAGTACAAGCACAACTGTGAACAACACAAACTTCTCTTCAATGTGTCACAGAAACACTAAGTGTGAGAGCCTGTATGACACACAGGACAGACTGTAAGCTCTGCTGGCTGCACAGCACTTTGTAGCAGTTTTCCAACATGTCCTCCACCCGTGATGTCAGTGGTGGGACCCCAGTCACAGCACTCAGCACCACCTCCTTTAAATGGATTTTATAGCAGTTCCTCCCGTTACTCGGTGCAACGCTTCTTAAATGTGTTTTTGCAGGATAAAACACAGCAGGTGGTGTAGAGAGGACGTCAGCTGACGGAGCAGAGGGAGGCAGACTGTGGATAAATGACAGAGTGAGAGGAGAGCAACCATGACAGAAGCACAGGTGTGGCAGATAGAAGTGGCTTTATAGACACTTATTGTCAGTCCTCGTGCATGCTGTGGAAATAAGTGTCTGTGTCATGAGGTGACATGTGAGCTTATCTTTGGTCAATAAAGCTGAACGACCAGTTTTCACTTTGCTTGTTACGCTTGTTTAGTGACGTCTGGGTTTCTGTGGAGCCCGAATTTTGATGAGTTCTGGTGAAATCATCTGAGATCATCTGAGCATCGGTGAAGAGTCAGCAGAGAAAGTGTGGGACAGAAGTTTGCTTTGGACACATGGACTGAAATCAAAAAGTAACAAACAGGATTTCCAATGGACAGTATGGAGAAGTGAAAGTACACAAAGGCTGTGCTGGAACACGTGTGTTACACTTTTTGACAGCTGAGAACAAAACACAATATTTTGCATCATCTCTGCAGTGTCTCTTCTTTCCTCTGCTGTTGTGCTTTTAGCTCCAAACTGTTTCAAATGGTTTGTCAGCAAGCTGACCTCTGACCTCTGCAGTACTAACTCCTGACCCGTACAAAGAGCGGGCGTTTCTGACCTTTGACCTGCAGCTGTATGTCTCTCAGTCTCAGTTCTTCTCTCCGTCACTGATGGAGCAGGTGTAGTTGCTGCTGACAGTCAGTCGTTTGTTTTCTCAGAGTGAGGCTGAAGTCTGAACTGTTCAGAGCATCAGGTCTCATCAACGTGCGCTGCTGTAACGCCGCTTTGTCCTCTGAGATCACCAGGTATGAAACCTGAGTGCTGACAGAGCAGCATGTTCCCCCTCATTCACCTCCACCACCACAGCCAAGGCATGCTGGGAAACTGAGGACACACAGACGGAGAACTGAAGTGTCTGCTGTGTGTTCATCTCAGAGTCCTCACAGGTGACACATTAGCTCCAGAACACCAAGCCAGGTGTTTGAAGCCTGACAGGGATTCTTCCCATCCAGAGGGAGGATTTAGCTGCACAACAATGAACATTAGTGTGTAGTTTAGAAACACAGACTGTGCCTGCACTGCATCTAGTGAAGAAAAGTGTTACTGCGAGAGAACCAGGCTCCTTTAAAGCAGCTGATATTAAGGTTGAAAAATCAACAATAAGCTGATGTAATCAACGTTTCACAAAATGGTCAGCAGCTAAAATCTGGAGCCGTTCTTTGGTGGTAATTAACAGTTTGTTCTTGTTAGCTAATTATGTCATTAAAGGTAGCAGCAGAAGCCTTGTGTTGAAAGCCCATTCCCTCACACATTCACACAGTATGTGTGTGTCTGTGTTACACTGTGGACATCCCTTCTGTTGGAGCGCCATCTTGTGGCAGGTTTAAGAAATGTTCTTCTTGTAAATCCAAACTGATGCACCTCCATAGCAGACTGTGGAGGCTTTCAGTGACATGAAGACTTGATTTATACTGTCATATTCTCCTGTTACACAAAGCACAGCACGCTGAACATGGATGAACTGAAACTCCCAGCATCTGACTGAGGAAAAGCACAAATCATTCTCACACTGACTCCTGCTTGATTTTAGATTTGCTTTCAAATCCTCACACTTTCATATGAAGCACTAAATGGGCTCCAGACTGTTTATCTCAGCTTCCTGTCAAACACACTGCTGCTCACACCGAGGCTCAGTTTACTCCTCCAGCCTGGCTTAACCTGCTGTCTGTTAAAAACAGTCCCACACTCCTCTGTTTAATCCTTCTGATCAGACTCTTTGATTTTGTATTGTTTTTACCTGAAGTTGTGTTTTTGACATGGTTCTGTCTGTGAAATAAAGCTCACACACACACTGCTACAGTCCTTCATACACTTAGAAACGAAGCTGCTCCTTTCCTCAGTGCTGACACATAAAGAAGAGTTGGTTTTATATCCAACACGTCTCTGTTCCAGAAAACAGCTTCAGCAGCCTCTGAGTCTGAACTTGGAGTTGGTTATAAGCCACAGGCCTGTGTGCACAGCAATGAGGAAATATAATGCAGTAAGTGAAACATGGATGTGTGGAACAGATTATCCCAAAGGTTGATTCTGTTCATCTGGACGTTCTCAGTGAAACATTTGGTCTCTCGGTCAGGTGACTCCTTTAGTCTCAGCTGACTGCAGCTTTCCAAACCTTTGTCACTGGATCACTCACTTCATCTCCAACGTGTCCCTGACACAGACAGCTGGAGCCGTTACAGCAAAATCATTGATCATCGTTTTTAGAACATTAGCTGGTGTTGGTGGGCAGGCTAGCAGTGCTAATTGTTAGCACTAGTTCTGCTGCTCTCCCTTTGTCTCTGTTATTGTTGGTCTTTAGTGAACAATAGAAAGTGTCTTCATGAGACTGTTGCCTAATGTTCAAATGTAGATAACACCACCTGCACCAACCTGTTACACAGCACAACCCTCTGGTGTAGCTTTGGCTGGAGCACATATTGGCAGCTCCAGTGACATCACCACTCCATGGTGACATCATCTCTACAGACTGTGGCTGTTACATATCCTCACCTGGTAATAATAAGACTGTCCTCAGCTGCACACAGCTCCAAGATGAACAAACTGAAGTAAATACAAATTAGAGTTACGATAGATTGAAATCTTGTAATCAGAGCTAATTCTTAGTGAAACTCTCACAACATCATATCATGATCCTGGGTTAGTGTCTCGGTCTCAGATCACAACATCAGCACAGGCTTGGCTTGGGTGAGGTATTGAGTGGTTCTTGTCCATGACAGCTGCAGGTACAGTGCCATCAGCCATGCTGCACCACATGTCTGCCCAGGAACATTAGTGTGGCTGAGTCTCATGTAAACATTGTGCTAAAGTGGTGGGAAAGTGGCTGCAAGCTGGCTGCACTGTGTCCAATACTCTCAGTATGATATCCACAAACCTCTGAGTGTCACAGAGTGGGCCTGTGCTCAGCTCACTGTGCCCCATTCAATTCTACTTGCATAGTTTTACAAGTAAAATTAAAAGTTGCTCAATGATAAGTTATTGTAGTAACAACTAAGTCCATGGTCATTATTTGTTAATAGTAGCTTAAAGCTTCTGCACCAATCATGGAGCACCAGGTTTAGAGCATGTGGATCTACAAAAGTAAGTCCCAGTAAGATGGGCTGAGCCTTACATACTAGAAGAAACATGTCATTCCCAGCAGATGAAGCGCCCTTTAAAGCAGGATCTCACTTTAAACCTAAAGAACTTGCTATGAGCATGCAGTGCATTCATGGTTATTATTCATACGATTGTGGGGAGCTAATAAAGTGCAACTATCACATTACATTTTATTATTAAATTGTTGTTAACAATCCCTTCACTTCTGCTTATCTAATTCATGGTTGCAGGATGGCTGACAGCTTCCATTAGGCAGGAGGTAATGTCCATTCTGGCCACAGTGCAACCCACAATGTGTAACTGACACTATTATATTGCATTATGTCACATTGTTACATCTTTTTAATAAATGATGACAGTCAGCTGAATTTGCTGCCCCCTTGGTGGAGGACATCAGGATCTGCTGCTCCATCACAAACACCACAGAAGAAGAACAACACTGGATCAGATTATCTGGACGTGTTTGACAGGGACAGTGTTCATGTTCATGGACATCAGGACAAAAACAGACGATGGAAACCTGCCAGATTTGAGCTAAACTGCTCGTTTCCATGTGTAGTCCCTGGGAGGTCACATGACCAACAAAGACACACAAGCTGTGTCCCAAAACGTCGGCTGCATCCTCCGGAGGCCGCATTTGAAGGCCGATGACGTCACAGCCAGGCGACGAAGGCTGTCCCGATTCCTTGACTCCTTCAAATGCGTCCTTCATTCCCCCGAGTTTGAAGGATGGGTCGGGTGTGTCCTTCGTGGCCCACCATATCCCAGAATTCATAGCGCGGCCCAGCCAAATTTCAGCTGCCAACAATGGCGGCCGCTACTAAGTTTTAAAATTTAACGAGGGAGTACTACTTACTTACAATGAATTCCTTACACTATATAATTTTCCCGTCAGTGTTGGGGAATTCTCAATGGTGCTTGGTGCCATACCCTCAGGGACTTTAATGTTATATAAAAACACTGACAGCTCAATATCTGCCTCAGTCACTCTCCCTGATCCAGCTGAGTCAGCAGTGGGAAAAATCTGCTTTTCACAGGAACTTGGTAACAGCAATAAGAGAATACGTAGTTTATTCCAAGAAGATATCATGTCTCTCCCATATATAGAATATCTTACTGGAACCGACATGTTCCAGATATCACCTGGAAGACAGTCTGGATGATCCCATAAATATCTAATTGTGAACAAGGTGAAGGAAATCTCATATAAAATTCTTCATAAATGTGACCCAGCCAGTCACTATATGGTAACATTTAAAAGAGACATAAATACTAATTGAACTTTCTGTGGGGATCATCCAGAAACTGTGGCACATCTCTTTTGGTTCCTCTACACAGAGAGTCTGGAAGAATTTAGCAGTTTTGTTATTGTCCATATTTTAAGGGAGTTTTCTTTACGATGGGAAAATGTTTTATTCTTTTTCTTTAAGTTCCCCAGGAAGAATGATAAATGTTTTTTATAAAATATTTGTTAATACTTTTAGCTATTTTATATCCATGAATGTAAGTTTATTAATAAAACACCATATTTCTGCCTTTTTATAAGGATATGAATTGTACATACAATCAATTTCAGACTCAACCAACAAAAAGCCTCTCAGAACAATATTTATATGTTGATTTTTTTCGCCTACTCATATCATAATTTTTTTACTGCTGGTTCTGTATGTTCATGTTCTGTTCTTTTGTAAACTTCATCTGTTTGTATGTTGTATACTCATTGTGTTTCAATAAAGTTCGATTTAAAAAAAGGTACGTTCTAAACGAAGCGTCAGACGTCACTGATCACGTGACTCTGGCCAAACGAATCAAGCCTCGACACGGTGCTTCTGAAGCAGCGCGTTGATCTTTCTGACACACGCACCGGAGCGTCAGCTTCAAGCGGACCATCACTACGTCTCACATCTAAAGGTGTCAAGGTAACTTTGAACTGAGTTCAGTCAATCTGGAGTTTTTCCAAGTTTTCTGTTGCTCTCTGTGAGAGAAGAGCGTTAAAGGCGGGGCTCTCCAGAGTCCAGCAAAACAGGAAACCACAGCTGGGTGTGTGTAAGTGTGCAAACCAATAGAATGCATCGTGGTGGGGGGGGGGGCATCACGGGCAAGAAAAAAATAAAATAATCGGTCGTACCCATGCTTCCCCGACGTCATGCCAGCGCATATTGGGAAATTCGTAGGCACCGATCGGTTTTCTATCAGCCATTTGCTGGGAGTAAGGGCGCCCTCCGTTTGCGAGGTGCGCCTGCTGCTGGCGGCACAGGGAGGAGAGGGCGGGGCGGCGGGGAGTCTCTGGCTGGCTGGAGCGGCATCTAATAACCAACTCGCAAAAGAAAATAAAAACAACAAACAGATATTATGATACAGACTTATAATCTGCACCCATGTTTTTTCTAAATTCTATAAAGTGAGCGCGAGAGCCCTCGGTGCGCCTGCGCGCTGCTGAAGTCAAAGTAAACTTTATTGTCATCTCCGCTACAGACAGTCCAGCATATAGAGAGACGAGACGACGAGGCTGCAGTTACAGCGGTGCAAGTAAACAAACAATAAATATAAGAAGAGTAAGAAAATAAATCTACACTTTAGGACTCGAGGTAAAGGATCAATAACAATTTAAATTTATAATTTACAGTTTGATGATTTAAAGTCTCACACAACCCGTCAAAAGGGGCGGGGCCGGCTGCTTCCAAGTAGAGCACATTTCATTTATAATGATGTAAATCCAAGCCCATCATGGATTCACGATCTGAATCCTGGGTTGTGTGAAATCCCAGAAATCAACCTTAGACAAAGTGAATCTGTGAACTAAGGTGTAGGTCTGTTAGGTTAATTGTGCTGATCCTCGGGTTGGGGGATTTGTGTTTGTACTGGAGCGCAAAATTCAAACCAATGGAAGATGGACAACAAAAGTTCAAAGCCATCAGGTGCTCAGGTTAGAAAAAAGAGAAAAGATGCAGGTAAGCAGACGTGTGATTGGATAATGGCAGGTCATCCTGAACCAATCAGACTAAACTCCAAACAATACATTATGTTACAGATTTTAATATTAATTAGTCATTGTTACTTGTTGATTTGTCCTTTTCTCATTGTGTGACGAATTATGACGACTGTTTGGTAGCTGTTATTGTCTCTCTCTCTCTCTTCATGTGTGTTTCTCTGGTGAAACAATAGTTTTGTGTTAATGTTAGGGCTGCACGATTTTGCATAAAATGAGAACCACGATTTTTTGGCTTAGAATTGAGATCATGATTCTCTCATAACAATAAATAAACATAAAACAACAAATGTCTCACGTTTTGTTGTTGCAGCAAAATGTTGTCCTGCTTGAAATTCCGTCTCCACCGTTGCTCGACGCTGCGTGTACAGAGCAGGTAGTGCAACAATAGAAAAATAGTTGCGGGACGGCACTGTGTAGCGTTTGTCTAGGGTGTTGATCGTTTTCCTAAATCCCTCGTTTTGCACAGTGTTGATGGAGCCATATCTTTGGTCAGGTGATAAGTGATAGCCTCCGTAATGTCTTTGTGCCTGCGGGAGTTCGACGTGTATAGGGAAGCGCTGTATAAGGTTCCCGTTATTAATGTTTGGGTGGTTGACCGGGACGGATTTTCTCCTGTCACTTTCTCGTCATCCCTGACGTGCTCTCCGTTGTTTTTTCCCTGCTAATTTTAGCATCACACGGCACAGCTTCTGTATCACGTGGTATTAGGCTCCGCCCTTGTCATTTGTTGAGCAGGAAGAGTGAGCGCTTGTTTTCATGCAGAGTACGTCCCGGATCAAAATGCGGTACATTTGATCCCTGTTGTCTTTGCTTGATGATTGGTTTGAGTCTTGACAATCCACATTGCTGGCGTTGCATCTTTCAATGCCAGCAATGGCAGGTATCAGTGCTCAAACCTTTTGTGTTTGTTTCCAACAAGTTGCCCACCTCGGGAAACAAAAATGTGTTGTTTTACTTGTCAGATGAACATATGAGACACTTTGACTCTTCAGTGCAGTGTGGAGCCTAACAAAGATCTGTTTTGTGTCCCAGCTGATCAGCAGGAGGAGGAGAGTCTGACGGAGAAGCAGAGGAACATTTTCAGCTACTTGGACTCAGCTCAGCCACTACAGAGGAAACAATGAGCTCAACACAGAAGGTGACAGACAGAGCAGGACCATATAACCAAAGATATTTATCACCATATACATCTGAACATTTGCCATAACGATGTAGCTGACGATAGAATTGACACCAGACAAAATACTTTACAGCTGCACAACTTTATTAAAAACCCATCAATGTATTTTCACTGAAACAAGCAGCTGTTGTTTATGTGCATTAAAGTTATATAAAAATGTAACAGTGCAAATGCAAATTCCTCGCTGACAGTTTAACCAAAAGGCGTTTCCAGTGGAAACTGGCCGACACATCCTGAGCATAACCATGTATAATATCCACTAAACTTCAGAAGAGGTTATACAGTCGTGGCCAAAAGGTTTGAGAATTGCATAAATATTGGAACCTGGAGAAGTTGCTGCTTAAGTTTTTATAATAGCATTTTGCCTGCACTCCAGAATGTTATGAGGAGTGATCAGATGAACTGCATCGTCCTTCTTTGCCATGAAAACGAACTTAATCCCCAAAAAGCCTTACCGCTGCATTTCATTGCTGTCATCAAAGGACCTGCTGAGACCATTTCAGTGATCGTCTTCTTAACTCAGGTGAGAATGTTGGCGAGCACGAGGCTGGAGATCATCATGGCTGTATCCCGATTCAGGTTCTGCAGCTTTAAAGTCCTCAAGGGCCGCGTACTCAAAGACCGCTAAGGCCGAAGTGCGAGGCTCGTAGGCTCGTGAAATGGGACGTCTAGCCTCCGTCGCGCTGCCCAGGTTGCCTAGCAACCACGATACTAACAGCTGGAAACGTTTCATACAGCTTTGTTTGACAGAAATGATGGAGAACATATTTAGTTCATTTGTTTCTACATGAGCTCTGTGTGATTTGATGAGTATCTGAGGCTGAGACCACAGGACTGTGAAACATGATTGTTGGGCTTCATTTCTGTGCTGAACAGTCGTTTAAGATTAGCTGTAAATAACAATTAGCTGATGTTGTTCATGAGACTAAAGTCATCTCACTGTGGTAATGTAAATATAATATGGCCAATATTATAGTTATTATATTAATCACTTCACTCACAGACAAGTATCTGTGACAGTGTGTATACAGATGTATCATATATAAGAGACAAATGTTGTTCCTTCAGTATGTTGTTACTAAATTTGGCTCAGTGCTTACATATATGTGTAAAAAGCAAATGTAGGAGCTGTGATAACTGTGTCTGATAGAATGAAGAGTAGACTGATATATGAAATATTCCTTTATTGGGTGAGAAAATCAGACCATGTCATAACTGCTTTAAGTCACACAGAATAGATATCAGAGCCTTAAACAGGCTGACTTCTGCTAAATGGGTCAAACTGGGCAGAAAGTCTACAAACACATAACATCCTTATAGAATATGATGTAACACTATAGATCAGCTTAGCTCAGAATATATAAAGCATATAAACAGTTACAGCAATATGATGCAACAAACACAGCAGCTACTGATCCAAAATACTCAAAGCTTCATAGAACTGAAACCAACATTTATTTTTAGCTCCATCCTGCTGCTGACACAGACTTTAGGTTTCTGAACATTAAACTTCTTGCTGCCTTTCATAGTGTGTAACTTGAAGGCCCTGAGTACTTTCTCCCACACTGGAAACACTGGGATGATCACATTATTTGAACATTACCTAATAAGACTGATTCAGCACAGACAGTTATGTTAAACTTTCCTAGCAGTCCTTCACAAACAGGGAACAGTCTGTCTATTCTCTCCATCTGTCAGCTGCTGCTGGCTCTTCCTCCTCCTCTTCCTCACACACTGCTGAGTTTGTCCTGGTGGATCATCAGGGCTGCAAAGCCTCACAGATGATGTGCAGCAGTGGCTCCCTCAGTCTGTCCTCACTCTGGACACTTGCAGTCGTCACACATGGAAATCAAATGTGTGATAAGCTGCAGGATTCAAACACAAGTGTAACTTATAAACACATGTTCATACTTTTATTCCACAATCAGAGAGTAAGAAACAGAGAGAGAGTGCAGGACAGACAGACAGGTGACAGTCTCAGGTGTACACACTGCTACACAACAGCACCAGAGAAGCAGGATTTAGTGTTTGTGTTATTACGAGTGTAAACAAGAAGAGTTCCAGATGGTGCAGTGGACACATGTGTGACTGCTGTGATTAAAGCATCTTTCTTTCAGCTTAACGAGTGAACCGTCAGCTCGTTCAAACACACGTTAAAGTGCGTTTGGCTCGACACCACCGAACAGAGGCAGCAATATAACACAGCTAACATTAACAGTGCAGTGGATCCTGCTTGTGCCGTGATGTTCAGGACTGCAAACCGAGCAGCATCACTGACTTTCAGCTTGTTGTGTTTGTGGATATATGACTGACTTTAATTATCCACAAAATCATCACATTCTCTGTCAGATGAAGGTCGACTATTGAACGGCGTATATTTTAAAGGCTTTAAAACCAAGTTAACGCTGAAAGTACAAACATCACTAATGTCACATAACTCTGCCGACAAGGCATAGCTATGGCTATGAAATGCTCTTTGTGTATCACTTCTTCATTATGAAAGATGTCATTAATGCACTAGTAATGTCTCATCTGGAGTATTGTTCAATCATTTGGTCAGCAGCTAATAAGACAGATCTTAACAGACTTCAGTTAGTCCAGAATAAGGCGTCCAGATTAGTGTGAAGATGTTCATACTATACTAATATTGATCAAATGCATAATAACCTTTCTTGGCTTCCTGTACAGGCTAAAATATTCTATGGCTTACTTGTAGTTCTAAAGAAAGCAATTCTGTTAAACACACCACATTTATTCTGCTCAGCTGCAGTATCCAGATGAAATACATCATCATATTACACAGTTTTCAACAAGCTGCAATTTAGTAAATGCTCGAGTTAAAAGTAACGTTTTGTAAAACTGTTACATTTAGAGCAACTTTTAAGTGGAATAAGTTGCCTTAAAAAATTAGAGAATTATTCAAAACTTCAATGAACACTTAAAAGCCGATTTACAGAGCTTTTAGTTGTTGTAAATATTGTAAGACATGATTTGTTTTTGAAATTTGTGTAATGTGCCTCAATGTTATTGATATTATTATTATTATTATTATTATTATTATTGATTGCTTATATTTGAACAATTGTGAAACCTCACTGTGGATGTAAGAGTGAAATTATGTGGATATCTTGAATCCACTTTATTGTGTAATATTTTATGTGAGTATTTGACGGAAGACGAGCAACATCTGTTGTGGAAGCTAACGGGGTTCCTTTAGAATAAACAAACATAGGATTTATTATCACTGAATAATTCTGTATAAATCTATACAAATTATAGAAATATGTAATAGGAAACAACAAAATAATCTAAATTATAAAATAGTGTGTGTGTGTGTGTGTGTGTGTGTGTGTGTGTGTGTGTGTGTGTGTGTGTGTGTGTGTGTGTGTGCATGATTTTAGTGTTTGAACAGTCATGAATTATCTTTAACAGCAGGTTGGATGTAATGTGTTAGAACTACCAGCAGGTGGGGATAAGAGACCTTTAAGGTGTTTGGTGCCACGCTCCACCTTCAGGTTTAAAACTAGTGTTAATGGAGTTTGAAGGTTGAGTTTGTTCCACGACTGCATTTCACTCACTGCCTCTGTTTGTATCTCTGTCACTGCAGGACCAACATGGAGCCAGAAGTCAGCGCTCTCAGGAGGCCGACAAACCTCACAGAAGAAAGGGAGAGAAAAAACACACCTGTGACGAGTGTGGGAAGGCTTTTACTGAGAAGACTTCACTAAAACAGCATCAGGTCATCCACACTGGAGAGAGACCGTTCAGCTGTGACTTGTGTGGAAAGTCTTTTTCCTTGAAGCGTTCCCTAAAAACACACCAACTCATCCACAGTGGAGTTAAAGCGTACAGCTGTGATCAGTGTGGCAGAGCTTTTACTCGCAGTAGCCACTTACAGAGTCATCTAGTTACCCACTCTGGAATTAAGCCATACAGCTGTGATCAGTGTGGCAGAGCTTTTACTCACAGTAGCCACTTACAGAGTCATCTAGTTACCCACTCTGGAATTAAGGCATACAGCTGTGACATCTGTGGAAAAACTTTCAGTCAGAGAGGGAGCCGAAATATACACCTACGCATTCACACCAGACATGATGTGTACTGCTGTGAACAGTGTGGCAAAGAGTTTATAACTCACACAGACTTACAACGACACATGTTTACCCACACTGAGGAGAGACCTTATCAATGTGACCTGTGTGAGAAGACTTTTAAATCTCCACATCACCTGAGAGAACACCAACAGATCCACACCAGAAAGAGACTCTACAAGTGCAGTTACTGTGAGGTATGTATTTATATTGTTATCTTGTCATTTTAGCCTGACTGTTTGGAACAACTCTCCTCATTAAACTGTGTTAGCATGTTAGCAATTCTACTGCATGGAAAAGCAGCTCTGAGTGATTATTCAGATTTTCCTTTCAGTTATGATTTTAGTATTACTGTAGTATTATGGTGGTAGTATTGTAGTTATTGCAGCCCAGTAAACTGAGTGTGTTAACTGAAACAGTCAAATGTAGTTGGACGTCTGCAGAGATGCTCTTTATTTCAGGCGACGTTCAGGATACAAATGTTGAAGGACTGACTTACACTGTCTTTGTGTCTTTGTTTAGAAGCAGAGCGACACAGATGGATCCAGTTCTCAACCCTGTCATCACTGTGGTGGTGGGAAAGACTTTCATTGTGACCTCTGTGGAAAAACTTTCAGTTGGCAAAAGACCCTAAAAGTACATCAACGTAGACACACTGGAGACAAACTGAAATACTGCAAAGAATGTGGGAGAAGCTTCACCACACCAAGTGAGTTAAAACGACATGAACTGATTCACAGTGGGGTTAAAAAGCACCTCTGTGATCAGTGTGGGTCATCCTTCACCACTGCATGGAAGCTTAAAACACACAAAGGAGTCCACACAGGAGAGAAACCACACAAGTGCAGACACTGTGAGAGAAGCTTCTCACAGTCAGGTAATCGTAACATTCATGAACGTGCACACATGGAAGGAAACTACAGCTGTGACCAGTGTGACAAGAGCTTCAGGAATCTCAGTTCATACTCTGCACACAAACGATCCCACGTTACTAATAAACTGTTTCACTGTTACCAATGTGCCCAAACATTCACCTCATTGTCTGCTCTGTGCAAACATCAGCGCGATCACTCAGGGCTGAAATCACTCCCATCACTGGATCACAGTGAATCTGAAGACACAGAAAGATCCTCTGGTTTCTGTGTCGGACTCAAAAAGCTTGAGATCAGGCTCCACAGAGTTCAGATAGAATCATTTAAACTTGTGTTGAACTGAACTGGTTGCTGGGCTGAACTTCTACATAATACAGATCTACATGGGATCTTCTTTTCTGTTTTACTGAGTCAGTTTTGTCCTTTTTTCTCTGTCCTGGTTTTGCTCGTCTGTAAATGATTGAAACTCAGTCAAATAGTTCATTGTTCTCCAGCAAAACGTTTTGGAAACTCATGTTTAACCTTTAAAACTCTGACATGTTTTAGCACACAAGGCTTCATCGGGGAGTTCACTCATGATTGGACCATGAGAACAAAGGTTTTTAGTTCTTTCAAAGAGAGTCTTGGAGATGTTTGATGTTTCTGTTTTTCTGAAACCACCTGAAAGAAAAACTATTTTTCTTGCTTTATGTAGTGTGGAAGTTTTTAATGTTTCTTCATCTGTGATGTTCTTGAATGTGTTCACGTGAAGATGGTACAAATAAACTGTCCTTTCAGCTTTAGCTCCTAATTTATTCATTATTTATGGATGTAGCACAGCAGCCGTCTCTTGATTAACACATGGAGGGCTCGGGATCTGATGGTGTCGTCTCCCTAATTTGCCCACTCAGTAAATCTCACTCATGGCCAAGAAATTGAAATAAACCTTGTTTCCCTGCTGGATAGTGATCCACTGTAACTCTGCTCCTCCTTCCTGTTTAGGATTTCTGTGGCTGAAGTAAAATTCCCTCCATCCATCACTTATCCCAGCTAACCCAAAGTGAAATAAAGTTTTGCTCGTCTTAAAAAAGCATTACAATAATGGGCATTACCAATGCAAACTGAATGATACAGAAGATGAAAGAAGAGACTTTGATCAGTTAATAAAGCTCATGATCTGGATTCATTGTGGCTGCTACACAGATACTTCTGGGTCACTTCTCTCAGTTAGGAACCTTCCTCACCAAACTGACTGTTGGACCACACCCCTGGTTTCATGAGAAATTGTTTCAGCCATGATTTCTCTTCCTGTATTTCAGAGTAAAGACTGAAGTGACAAATGGAAGCATGTTTAAAAACACAATGTGAGAGAGACGTTGAGGTCCTTAGAAGTTACCCTGGGTTTTTCTGTCACCCTGCTAGATGTTACACACCTTGTTATTGTACTGATTTCTACTGCTGGACTACTCCTGCGGAGAGTAACAATACTCTTACTAATTAGCTCCCTTTCACACCTTTGGGGATATTTATTTTTGTGTTTGCAGCGCTGTGAGCCAGAACAGCGAGAGAAAAATCTGCAACAGCGACGAGCCGAATGCTTACGTGAATCGCAGCAGCTGCACATGTGCTACGCTGAATTAGAGGATATCTTTGCTCTGGATTTCTATTTCTACTTTTTCATTTCTATATGATTCTTCTTGCATCTAAACAAAGATGATTCAATTTGCTAAATGTTGATGGCTCTTCGTGCTCAGGTGTAAATGAGACGTAATATTTGCTCTTGGTTTGGTTCTCCTGTACAGAACCTTGCAGTACAACAGAAACCTAAAAACATTATTTGTAGTTGTTATTCTTAGTTGTTCTGCTGCCTAAATACCACAGGGTCTGATTATGAAGTTATTGAGCTGCACATACTTTACGACCTGCTTAAGTTCGAGGTCACAGCGTCTGTAGAGCAGCTGGAACATAATGAAGTCTACAAGGTTAAAGTTTTCTCTTCAGTTATTGTTCTTTCTGCTGCTTGGTTTGATGGATCTGAGAGCTTTTGTTTTTATTATTGTTATTATAATTATCATTAATATTTTACTCTCTAGAAGCTTTAAAATAGTGTTTGTGTTTGAAAAAATTGATTTAAGAATTGAACAGAAACATCTGTCCTTCTGAAAATCGCCCAAAGGCACGGAGACAAAGTCAAAGGATGCAACCTGTAACTTTCTCTTCCTTCATGTCAGGACCATCATCCATGATTTATATAAAATGCATATAGCAACAGTAGCACTTTAGTTTGGACTTTATGATTTCTGTAACTGGAAAATATTATTTTGTTTAAAGACAGAAGTGACCGCATAGTTGCAACATCAAAGGGAAATATTAATTAATTAGCATCAAGTATATTTGTTGCTTAAGCGTTTGCACTATAACTTAAGTAGGATTATAACTTTTAAGGAAGGAAAGATTTCAGATATTTAGTTCACTGTTTCAGTTATTTTATATGAAATTAAAACAT
The DNA here is from genome assembly GCF_041146795.1 of Maylandia zebra. Lineage (NCBI taxonomy): Eukaryota > Metazoa > Chordata > Actinopteri > Cichliformes > Cichlidae > Maylandia > Maylandia zebra. The sequence continues at coordinate 12,706,827 of NC_135168.1, read as the reverse complement.
TTACGTTGGTCAAATATGATGCTCTAAATCAAATAAAAGTTTGAAAATAAATGATGTATTTTTAAATGCTGCAACAAATGTTCACAAAAAGTAACTATAATTAAAACCAGTTAAACAAAATCAAATGTTTGAATCATGCTTAACCAAATGCCAGGCTGGAGAGCTGAACCCAAAGTATACGTAGAAAGATTTCAACATCTGAGCAGTTTTTAATGTTTTTATCACATATAAATGTCACAGCAGTGGGTCCTGGCCCAATGCTTTGTGTTTTTGGTTTTCTTTGACTCTTGTTTTTCTTGGTTTTTGTTCTTCTTATTTATCAGGCTCTCAGTAATCTTAGTTCTCCCTCCCTCAGTGTTCATTTCAGCCTGTGTTTAGTTTCTGTTCCCGTGTCCCACGTTTCATCGTTTCATGTCGAGTCAGCCCTGTCTCTCTGTTTCCTGTGTCTCCCCAGTCAGCCCCGTCTCCCTCGGGCACTCATGTGTGATACAGAGTAATAAACCTGACTACATTTGCTACACTCTCTTTATTACCTGTTACTTTAAAATTCATACACTAATTATGTCTGCCCATCTCTCTAATGTGAAGGTCAAAGGTCAACATCCCAGTGACATAAGAATAATCCCAAAGGGGCAAAGGCAGCGGTTAATTTAGCACATTTAGCATTAAGGGTACAGCAAGGATATACTTTTACTTATTGTGGCAGGGGTGTGGTCTCTGGCCTGCTGCAGTGGAGGCTGGTGGCGGGACGTTGGACGGCACAGGTGAGGGTGATGGAGCTCATGACTCTCCCCTTTATAGTGACGGAGGAGACTGGCGTGGGGCAAGCGTGTAGTGGAGGAAGCCGAGGAGAGAGCTGGTTTCTGGCTACAAAGAAACCAGAAAAGATTGCTCGTGGTCAAATGTCAAAGGAGCTTGCAAAGAAAAGCGTCTGGACTTCTTTAAGTTACTTGAAGACGTTTCACCTCTCATCCGAGAAGCTTCTTCAGTTCTAAGGTCAAATGGTGGAGAGTCCCAGATATAAACCTAGTGGGAGTGACCCCCCACAGAGGGACATATGTGCATGTATGCAGGCAAAGACCTGCAGTTAAAAAAAAGCGCCCCTCGACAGCCAAACCCATCTGTTCTCTAATTGGATTGTTACATTGTTGATTGACATGACATTGACCAATCAGATGAAAGGAAGAAAAATAGGGTCAAAATCCGTACTTGTAACTTGCAGGGTTTTTTTTTCTAAGTCCACACACAAATCTTTTATACACATACAAATCTTTTTTACAAGTACAAAATATTTATGACCACATTTTGAGCCCATACGAGAACAACTGAGATCATTTGTCCACAACACGAGGTTAGTTATTAATATACCGTATTTTCACGACCATAAGACGCACTGTGCTAAAAGGCGCAGTCTCAGTTATGTGTGCCCTTACTGTATTTAACACACACATAAGGCGCACTGGACCATAGGGCGCATACAAGTACCGTATGAGTATTTAAAAATAAAGCGGGAGCAAACCTGAGTTCGGTACCTTACTCACATTTCTATTGCCGGTAATCGTCATCATCAACAACACACAAGCATAAAAGTGTGCGTATTTAAAACTAAAGCAGGAGCAAAACAAAGTTTGGTACTCACATTTTTATCATCAAACCCATCGAAGTCCTCATCCTCTGTGTCTGAATTGAACAGCTGCGCTAAATCTCCATCAAACATGCCAGGTTCACTTTCTTCACTGTCAGAGTCACTTTCCGTGCCGTGCGGCTCCTCAGAAATGATGCCGGCTTTTGCGAAAGCTCGAACAACAGTGCCAGCAGACATGTTAGCCCAAGCATCTACAATCCATTGGCAAATTGTGGCGTAACTCTCCCGGCGCTGCCTTCCACTCTTGGTGAAACTGTGGTCTCCATCGGTCATCCATCGCTGGATGTGTTTGTCGCCGATGTGTTTGCTGCAGTAGGAGCGGAAGATGGCCAGCTTTTCCTTATAATCCGCTGGAAGTTGCTGCGCTACCGTAGTCCTGGTCCGGATGGAAAAATGGCACCGTTTCATAAAAAGTGAAAGTGAAACTGCTTTTAGCCGAATGGTGACCGTCGAAACGCTTCTCCCGCTCGTTCTTTGCTCGATGATCGCTGTCAGGGGTTTAGACATCTGTTCACAAGTAAGAGAAATAAGACACTGCAGACCGACTCAGAGTTTAAGAACGTGTACACGGGTGAATGCCTCTGAGAAGACAGACACAACGAGTACAGGCTGCTTGCTTTATTTATAGTTCAAAATGGATTACATAGCACTTCCTCTTTTAACGGAAAGGGGAGAGCTCAGGCATTGTCTTAGCTATCTAACCTCTGCACACAAACTGAAAAATAACGACACAGCAGTATTCATGCTTATCTGACATCACAGACACTGAAGTAAAGAATGCATGTATATCCTGTCTTGTCAAACATCTCAAACACTGAAGTAAGGAATGCATTGTGTTTTGTTTAACAATAGGCTTGGTTATGTGAAAATATATGAACACTAGAAAATAAAACACACTTGATTATATTGTATTTCATAAAAATCCTCTATCATTCCCTCCTGTTGTTAATATTTTTCACAGGTTTAATCAATGCATAGTCACTTGTTAGTCACATTTTCAACTTGCATGTCATTTGGTGAAAACATACATGATCATCAGTTAAAATTCATCTTCTTCAAGTTCAATCTCTGCTTGTGGTTCGTATTGGGGTAGGGAGACATATGCTAGTAGTTTTGTGGTGAACATATTGTTTACCATTCTGTGGACACAGGGCAATATGCATGTTGAGAATAAGCAAAGGAGTATGAGCAGTACTCCAACGAGTACTAGTCCTTTCATGAGCAACGTCTTCCATGACCCACTAAGAAGCCATGTGAGCCAGTCCTCTTCACCAGTGATGTAGTCCTGTCGTTGAGCTTGACTCAGTTGTCGCAGCACGTCCAGTGCGTCAGTCATATTGTTGGAGTGCACATTATCAGGAATGTATGTGCAGCAAGTCGTGTTGAAGAGCACACATAAGCCTCCTTTCTCGGCTAGTATCACGTCCAATGCGACTCGGTGTTGCATTATTGTGATGCGCACTGCATCGATTTCTTCATTCTGAGCCTTGTTGATCTTTGTTGAAGCATTCAGAAACAGTCCAAAACGGTAGTCGAGTGTCTCTATCCTGAGCATGTTTTTGGCATTTCCTGCCCACGGGAATAGAGAAAGCATTACTTTTTGTCCTTTGGTCCATGTTTGAATTCGTCTGGTACGTCAGTTCCCCAGATTGAGTCGTGAGGTTGCACGTCTCTAGTGCTCCTCTTGCGTCTCGTCTGATGTGGTTCATCAAGCCTCGGGGCCTCCAGGATCCTCGCCGGGATCTTCTGCAAAGGAAGCAAAACACCTTTTCCTGCACCTCCCTAACTTATCCTATTTGGGACTCTTTAATCAAAAGCATGATCCTAATTATGTTCTTAACTTATTGACTTGTATTTATATATATTCTTCAACGTTACTCATCCCTTTAAAACTCTTTAAGCGCTGGTTTCCCGTCCGGTTGCTCGCTATCATCAACATCCTGTACACGAATTGTAGCTGCTGCAAGTGCCTCTACTCTAATCTTAAGTCACCTTTTTAACCAGAAAATCATTATAAGCGCCTATTCTACTAAAAGATCCAAAAGAAAACAACCTCTTTAATCCTTTAACCTTAACATAAAAATAACAGTTTCAGTTTTACCATATCCAAATGATCAACAAACCCCCAAACATAATCACGCATAATAAGAACCAAAAAAGTCCTAAAATGATCCTAAATTATTAAACAATTAAATTATTAAACCCTAAATTCCCCCTTTTATTTTGACACATGAAATGTGTCACAATACTATACAAAACTCAAAATGCTTAGTTTTTCCCCACTCATGATCCAATCTATGTCATAAAAATAAACTTGAAACAGAACAATTATCAGTCATGTGTTTCTCCAATTAATGGTAACATGAGTTACATCAAAAATGTTTCCCCTTTAACATTTGGCATTCTCCCAACAATATACTATAATCCCATAATCTAACCCCAGTCAACAAAACAGAAATTTTCTCTAGTAAAAGCCAATTGTTTGTCCACATTTATGCATCCTCACTCACCCAGCCACACATTCACTCACATGCAGTCACACCATATATTTGCTAATAGTGGAGCTTCCCGCACGATCAGATTCTCCACCCTCAGCAAAATGAGCTCATTCATTTTTTTTTATTTTCCATAGGAAAATATTTCTTTATGCTTTTGGACTGGATTGACTCGCATAAAATCCTACAATTTTGGACAGGGACTTACGACCTGATCAGTCCCCACAGGTAGCTTTCTCCTCAGCCAATTGTAATCTGGAAAGCCCCCCTTTTATTTGCTCTCCCCGAGAATTTGTCAGCGCTGTTGCAGGCCTGCTTAGAACAGAAATGAGAAAAAATAGAGCTGATTATTAGCTCACAAAACACAAAACAAAATCACCTGACAGGTTTCCTTTAAGTGCACTGTTACAAACTAATGGGCCCAATCCTAGACATGTCCATGTTTCCTAAAACTCCCTCTATTAAAACAAAAACAACAACAACCCAAACCTTACTGACAGAATCAACCCATCACCACAACAACCTTAAACACACAAGTTTTGCCACCACATAATCTCATCCCCTCAATACACCGAAAGTCTCATTAAAACCACACAATTTGCACACAAAAATCACCCCCTTTAACATACTTAAATTCAGCATAAAACCCCTTTACGACAACATATAATCACTAAACTATAAATTTCCTACCCAACTCTGCACTTCTCTTGTCTGCTATGCTTCCTCTTCTGAAAGTCTCAGTCACACACACACACAGGAAGCTCCTTCGTCACCACTCACTTCAGCTAATTTGCATACTGAGTCATCTCTCAATGAGTTGCTGTAACAACAGAAACATATGTTTAAACATTACCACCTTATTAAATTATTTTATTTCTTTCTACAGTGATCACTACTGTTGATCACTTAGTCCCAGAGCACTCCTAAGTCACTCTTTTAAAACTACTTTAATCACTTTTTGTTTTCATAACTCACTTTGTCATATAGCTTCTTTGAGTTCCTCAATTTCAAACTCAAATGTATTTTATGTTTGTGTGTGTGAATTTGCATATGTTGCTTTTCCAGTGTGTCAGACTCCTTCATAATTTTGCCTTTAAACAGTCAATTTTCTCCTTCCCAAATTTACTAACCCAAATTTTGATTTCCCACCTTAAATAGCAGCGTTCCTTGTCCTCAGCCAGAAGTTAGGGCTCCACTTGCCACTTTCCACCTCCGCCTTAGCCCAGCGGCTTTACCCTTAAGGTCCCGTCTTCTTCACTTCATCTCACCCGTGAGTCTGAGCTCACAGGGACTGAGTGAGGCCGAGTAATCGTGACTGTGCCTGCCTTAGGTTGTCCCAGGGTTTCGAGGTGGGATCTTACCCGTCATGGGCTATCCAGCCTTCCATACTCGCCTGATACGGGGGCCAAGTGGGCAGGGGAGGGAACACACTGGCTCTGGAAATTAAAGGAGTGTAAGCTGCTTCCTTCATTGCATCTTATATTAAACTATCCCACTTCTGACTCCTTCCTAGAATAATTTCACATATGGCACTTTGTGTATGTGTGTTTTCTATTCATTAATGTAATTGTCAGTTATTTTCTCTCTTCATTTTACTTTTTTATCTGTTTGTTTGTGACGTTCTACTTTAGTTCTACTAAACCTTGATGTAAAAACAATACACCCTCTTTTGACGCACACACTCTGCAGTTTGCCTACGCACACACTTCTCTCTCAGACTTCCTCTTTTCACACACCGCCTTGCACTCACCCTACTATCAACTTTCATAGTGTTATTATTATTTATTATTTTGTACCCGTCACACCCAATCCCTCAAGTATCGGCACAAATTTGTTTCCAAACCAACAAAATAATCAAAAAACAAAAACATACATGAGTCAGGACACAAAAAGACAAAGAAAAATGCTGCCAGAAACAAAGCAGAAGTGTGAGGGGAAACTGAGCTCACAGACAGCTGCATGTGTTGGCTTTTAATAGCATGCAGCCTCTGCTCTAAAAAACCAATAAATAAAAAATAAAAGAAAATGTGTAACATGCTCATCAACTTAGCGGTGTCCACACATTTAATTCAGCTTCATAATCCTGTAGGTTTAGTTATTATCTACAGGGTTTGGCTTATTAGTTGTTATTATAGATGTGCTCTGTATCTCAGTAATATTTATCTAGGATAAATGACAGGTTTTCAAGCAGGTTAAGTGCCTCTATGCACCTAATTGGTTTAGATATTGCCTTTATTTTCTTCATCTCATATGCCATTATACTGAGTTTGAGCAAACCTTAAGCTTGGTGCAGACTACTTCATAACAATTGTCCATCTCACATCATACTGACTAGGATACTTCTCGTCAATATTAATTTTATATCATTATTAATATCATCATCTTTTTCTCTCTATATAGTAACAATAGTATATTACAATATTTTACTAGTGTATATCACTATACTACTACTGAGCCAATTTAATAGTTAGGATCATCTTACTCAGCAAACAGATAATTTATAGTTCATCCAATCTGTACAAATCTGCTCTTTCTCTGAACAGGTTTGTGCCCACTTTTAGACTGGTCTTCTGTTTGCCTCATCTCAGATCCAACCTTCAGTCACATGCATTCTCTCTGTTGCATGTCGAACCAAGTAGTTTATTATTATATTTTATTTTGTATCCATCAAGGACGTGAATGAGCTGCAGTCTCACCCACCTCCAGGATGGAAACATTTATCTTTTCACACACTTTCCTTGGCTGTACAATGATACAGCCTTAATCTACCTTATGCATCTCTCTTTTTTTTCCTTTTTTTTTTTAGAAAAGGTCTTCATATGAATGATTTCCTTTTATTTATTTCATACAATCTGGGCATGATGGGTCATAAATGCACTGATTTTTGCAGCCACGGCCACTATCTCTATGTGACATAAAAAGGGGATCGGTTAGATGCTGTTTTGTCACATGTCCTGAGGCTGATTTCACAATTATAGTGTTTTTTGAAAATGTTACATTTGGGACTTCTACAGTTAAAACAGTTTTACAAGCTCCTGTGTCTCAAAACATTTTTTTTTAACGGCACACCGTTCACATATACTACAACTGTTGGTTTGGCTTCTGACCCTAGCAGCAGTTGTTCTATATTGTAAACTTCCGCTTCATATGTTTCACTTCCTTCCTCTCCACGTCTTCTACGTCTGTCATCATCACTTTGAAAAGATGCCATTCTGCTAGACGTTTTGCTTTTTTCTTCTGACTTTTTTCCACATATAGCTCTTTTTGCAAAGCGGTTTTTAAAGCATTTATTAAATCAGGGGTGCATTTGCCTTGCCAAGCTGGACAATATATTTTATTTTGTATTTCTCCACCTTTTTGCACTGACTATTCCTGCATTTGAACAGTTTTTTTCTAACCACTCATAAAAATCCTCTATCAATCGCCTTATGTCCGCGGAAACTCAGCTGCGTATTCTTGACCTGTCGGAGCTTGTTTTCCAGCTTCCTCCACGTGCGAACCATCGATTCATTAAATTAACCTTAAATTCTCTCGCCGCTGCTCGATTTCCATGTTCCTCCGCGTAGCTGATGGCCTTCAGTTTAAACTGTGCTTCGTAAGCGTGTCTCTTTGCCATTTTCAGGGTTGTTAAAACAACGATGTCCTGCATAACGCACATACCTGTTCTTTTATACACGTATGTGCGATTGTCCCGGTATATACGATCAACGCCCACACTTCACCCTTTAACGTTCTCATGGTGTTCTCTACTACGTCCTCCTTACAACACATAGGGGGCACTGCGCTATAGGGCGCGCCGTACTTTTTGAAGAAAATCTAAGACTTTTAAGTGCGCCTTATGGTCGTGAAAATACGGTACTGCAACAACATGGCAACAGAGCAGCTGCAGAGAATTCAACATTAATGAATCGATGTTCACAACCTGCTGCACAACCTGCAGCAGGTTGTGGCCTGATGTGTTTTTAAGAGTTTCACTTTCAGGAGGAGAAGATTTAAACGAATCACACAAATGTGAACTACAATGTCTGTGACACACAATTTATGCAAACTGCAGTAAATCTGACCTGAAGAAATCCAGTCTTCTGCCTGTTGTGGTTGTGACAGCTGCTCGTAGGAGAGTTTGTTTGTAGGAGGTGGAGATGTTCTCAGATCAAGTGCGTAATCGTCTCTTTGTGTAGACGCTAAAAGCTGTGAGCCAAAACTCTCTGCTCTGAAACTCTTCACTCAGTCCTCACGCTGAGAGTTTAGAGGCTGAACTTCTTGTTCCTCCATAACACTTTTCATGAAACAGCAGAAATGAGCTTGTGTTTCTCAGCAGTGCGCACACAGAGAACCGATCCTCTCTGCTCAGTCTGAACAAATCAAAGTGAAACGTCAGTGAAAACACAGCTGCTGATCAAACTGTGTCAGATTAATGCCTCAATGTTTCACTGTGAGGTTAAAAAATACATAAAAATGATTTAAAGAAGTAGGAGGCAGATTTTCACAATAAGAGCACTTTGTTTTTAATATAGCTGTCGAAATTAACGCGTTAATTGCGATAATTAAATTTTGGAATTAATTACGTTAGAATATTTAACTATTTAGCGCAACACGCAGATAAAAAAAAAAAAAAGTCGCTCCCATAATTCCACTTGATTTGTTTACCGCGCCACTGAAAATGGAGAAGCAGGAACAGGATGGCCTTCTAGATGGGGAATTCAAATACAAGAAGAACATAGATGGGACAATAAACAAACGCGTTGTAATTTGCACTCACTGTAGTAAAGAGTTTCAATTTCACCGTTCAAATTCGACCTTAAAATACCACCTTAATGCCAAACACGCGTTTGTCGGGGCAGCAGCTTCACCCGGCCTGCGTCAGACCACTCTTAGTGAACGCAGGCCACTCGGTAAGTCTTCTTTGGACAAACTGACCGACAATATAGCCAAATGGATAGCAAAGGACTGTAGACCGCTAAGCATTGTGGAGGACAAGGGCTTTGCGGATGTTTTAAAGGTTGCATCTCAGGACGCGTCCTACAAGCCCCCAGCGAGAAGCACAATAACAATTCGAATCCACGAACTGTATGAAACGGAGAAAAAGAAAAAAGAAGAGGCTTTAGTTCACACAGAATGCGTGGCTCTGACAGGAGACCACTGGACATCATTGAGTAATAACAATTACCTGGGAGTTACTGCGCATTTAATCACTGAAGCCTGGGGTCTGACATCCTTTGCGCTGACTATAATGAAAACGGAAGAGCGGCACTTTGCGGAGGCTTGTGCAGAGCAGTTCCAGACTGTTGCTCGCAGGTGGAGAATTGAGGAGAAGGTGACAACAGTAGGCACGGACAGTGCGCGCAATATGATCGCTGCGGCTCGCATCATGCCATTCAATCACATGCCGTGTACCGCGCACATTCTACAGAGATGCATCACAGTGAGTCTCGCAGACAGTGGCTTTGTCACTGCGCTGGCCAAATGCCGCAAAATTGTTGGCCATTTTAAGCACAGCCCAGCAAACACAGCAGAGCTGAACGCAGAGCAGGTGTCACTGGGGCGCAAGCAGGAGCCGTTGGCCCAGGACGTGCCTACACGCTGGAACTCCACGCTGGAGATGGTGAAGCGCTTGATCCGCAACCAAACTGCAGTAACCGCGACTCTGGTTAAACAAAAGCATAAACTTGTCCTCCTGACGCCTCCAGAGTGGGACAAACTCCAGAGACTGAAGACACTTCTAGAGCCCTGCAGGTGAGCCTGTCATTGTGACCATAATTGTAGGTTTAGATTAAATGTATCAAACATACATCTTAAATCAGTTTTGTTATTATGAAAATGTCTTAATACCTAGTAATAAAAAGCTTTTTTTAATTTGCTGTCTTATCTGTGTGTGTGTGTGTGTGTGTGTGTGTGTGTGTGTGTGTGTGTGTGTGTGTGTGTGTGTGTGTGTGTGTGTGTGTGTGTGTGTGTGCGTGTGTGTGTGTATTCCACTGCAGATATGTGACTGAACTGCTGGGAGGAGAGGCCTACGTCTCCTGCTCTGTAGTTCTACCAGCCTTCTGCCACCTGCGCCGTGTCATGGAAGTAACTGATGAGGACCCTGCATATGTGGTGAGGTTTAAAGAGAAGTTTAAGGAAGACCTTGCTTCCCGCCAGGAACATACCAACTATGCATGGCTCCAGATCGCAACTGCACTGGACCCACGTTTTAAAGACCTACGCAGTGTGCCCAAGACTGACAGAGAAGCAGTGTGGACCACACTGGCAGGCATGCTGCATGAAGACTCTCCTAGAAGATCACACACTGCAGAAGAAGGTCCAGCCAAGAAGAGGCTGAGCCTGCTGCAGATGGACTCTGACTCTGAGTCAGAGGAGGAGGTACAGCAGGACAGAGCCATACAGCGCTACAGAGCAGAGCCCTGCACTGCCTTAGAGGACTGTCCCTTACAGTGGTGGGCAGCTCATGCAGGAGCCCACAGCCAGCTGGCCCGCCTTGCTCGCAGATACCTGGCCACTCCTGCCTCCACAGTGCCCTGTGAGAGGCTGTTCTCTGTAGCAGGGCACATTGTGAACAAGAAGAGGTCTGCTCTGCACTCAGAGAACGTGGACAAGTTGGTTTGTCTCAGCAACTGGCTGAAGGATGAGTAGACCAGAGGACCGTGTGTTTAGAGCTTGTTCTATGGTTGAATGTGATTTAAACAATACTTTTCACTGTTTTTCATATTTTTTTGCACTAATCTACCTTACCCAAAAGGATGATTGGAGATTTTTTCTATTTTGCCTGTTGAATTAGGCCTATGTTCTGTGAACTTGAAGATGTATATGGATAAAACAATGTGCTAGATTTAAACGGGTGGAAAACATTCAGTAAAAATCCCTCACAATTATTTGAAGCCCTGTTCTGCTTGTACTGTTTGTACTCACAATTAATAATAAATAAAACAAACAAGTGTGTTAAAAACCACTATCTGTCCCGATTTTTACACACATATACACATATATTTCGAGTTGCGATTAATCAATTTTTAGGCTGTGATTAATTCGCTTCCAGCACAACACCCAGCCTACGTCAGACCACGCTGAGTGAACGCAGGCCACTCAGCGTGGTCTTAGCATTAAATAACACTAACAAGTGTGTAAAAATCCGCTATCTGTCCGTATGTTTGCACACATTTTGGTCATATTTCGAGTTGCAATTAATCATGATTAATTAATTTTTAGGCTGTGATTAATCTGATTAAAAATTTTAATCATTTTACAGCCCTAGTTTTTAATTCAGTTAATGTCAAACTGTCATCAACACCTCTGTGTTGTCTCCGTCTCTGAGCAGATTCAGGCATTACTCAAATAATAAAGGCTTTTTTTCACTATTATACTTTTCATTAGTCTCCAGGTTGATGATTATAAACAGAATTATTAAAGTTTTTATCATTTCAGGCTGAAAATCAACATGAATTTGGTTCTAATCAAAGAAGCTCCTTTAATGTGTGTCATTAAAATCCTCACACAGACTTAAAAAGGCGACATTAACATTAAAATAAATGAAAGAAGCTTCAGCTGAGAGCTTCATGCAGTCATCATCAGCAGCTCATAGCAGTCACAGCTCTTTATTACGCAGCTTTGCAGGAATTAAAGTGGCTGAAGTGTCAGAGTTTGTGTGAGAAGCTGCTTCATGGACAGCTGTACACACGTCTTTATTATTTCTTCATAAATCAAACACACAGGTTTGTCTGCAGATGATTTAAAGTGTGTCGTTGTGCAGTTAAAGCTGTTTGTATGACGCCCTGACCTCCTGGGAATGAAACAGCCAATCAGATCCATCAGAGAGAGAGCAGGAAGTGTTGTGTGTTTGTGACAGAACAAGGAAACAGTGATGATGATGAACATAAAGGTCCTCTGATGTTTCCTGTTACAGTAACGCTTGTTCATCTGTTGCTCTCCTACACTTTCCTATAAATAAAGGAGAAAAAGTGCGTTTAGTTTCATTTCCTACAGCTCAGAGTTACACTTCACATTCCTGCTGTCACATCAAAAAGCTTCACTTTGGTCCAACATCTACATGTTAACATGAAACACAGACAGACTCAGAACATCTGGAACATCTGCACTTTGACCCAAACTGTTATAGCAGGATATTTTCTGCATATTTCTTATGTTGGACCTGTTTGAACTGTAAACGACCTGTAATCATCTGTAAATGGTGTGAGACACACTGAGGCCACCTACAGGGCAGCTGGGGAACAGCAGGGATCTGAAATCATACGAGATGTTAGTGAGAAGTTAGAACAAACGGACTTAAGATGGCTCGAAGTGATCAAAGTTGATCTAAAACAGAAGATAAATCCAAAGCAGCATCAGATGAATGTTACCATTTCCAGTTACGGTGCCCTTCATCTAATATGGAAATGTGTTGTTTTTTTTTTGCCGTGTTGTTGTTCTTCCTATTGTGTTTAGGCCAGAGATGCTCTTCAAACAGCGGACAGACATGACCACATTACAAGAACATGGTGTGAGTCCGATTTGATATTCCAGTCAACGCTGAGAGACCTTAACCAGGAAGTCAGAGGTCAGCTGATGCTGTGAGCAGGAAGTGAACCAAGGGAAAGGTCCACTCTACTCAATCTCAAAGAAAATATGCTGGTATTTGTTGATGTTGATGGTACAATAAAAATATATAATATAATAAATAATAAAATATCATGTGATGATGAGATGTGTTGTTGGTGTTTGTATTTTCTGTAAATGTCTTTTTTAATGTAAATGCTTTGTTCCAGACGGACAGGGAATCAGTTGCTGTACGATGACATCATCTTGATGTTGACGAGGAGGGCGAGAAAAACTAGTTTTGTCCTGCAGATGGCGATCTTGCACCGTGTCCAGAGAGCCGACACTTTGATGGTGCTGCTCTACTCAGCTTACTTTAGCCTGGGTTGGACTCTATATGAGCAGCTTCCACTCTGGTTTCACTCTTAAACACACTTGTTTGATTTCACTTGTAAAAGTTGAAGAATAAATATTTTATTACAAAATTATTTGTTGATGCATTTTTTTAGGGTCAAATATCTTGTTTGATTTGAGGAATGAACTGTTAGGGTGGAAAAAGTGAATCAGGTTAAAATAGTGGTGCTTTATATCAGTGAAGATGTATAATGTAATTTAAAATGTTGATGATGGGTTGTAGTGGGCTTGTACTTACAAAACTGCCTCATTTTATTGGAACGATCCACAGTTGCATCCATTCACGGATGACATCTGACATCATTTGACATCTGGTCTGAACACGTTTGTACACAAGATGCCTCAGTTCTGGATGTTCCCACAGACTCCTCTGTGCACCTAAAGAAAAGGTCAAGGGTCAGCAGCACATGTAGTTGGGACAATTCTTCAGTCGCACAAACTACACAATCATTTTCCTCCAATGACGACTTTTCACTTGCAGAAATGGTCCTGTGTGATTTCCAGGCTGTGATATAAAAACTAGTTCCTAATGGCAGCGACTCACTCAGTAAACATGTGTTTCCTTCACCAACCTCACACACAGATCCAATAAGATCAGGAAGTGGGCAGTATAGTACAATATGTGTTATTCTGTGCTGCACTGCCCAAACTAAAGATCTGCTGAAGTGTTGGAAATGATCCAGATGTTTATTTTGGACGATACAGCAGAAGATCAGACATGAAAGTGGAGATAACACAGAAGACCTGCAGCAAAGGTCAGAGGTCAGACTGGGCCCTGGATTCAACAATGAGCCAATGATCATCAAGCAGTGACTAAAGCAGAGCCCTGACGTTCTGACATTCATCACACAGTCAGAACAAATGTCTGCTGATGACTTCATCTCATGAAACGACTGATAGATGTCAGTTCATTGATCAGCTGAGCTGCTGATCTTCATCGTCACAGAAACATTCAGCTTGTTTCAATCAGTAAATAACTCCCACTACTCCCAGTTTGAACTGTTCCCACTCAAAATGCTGTGAGAACAATGATCATTGTAGGACTTCACAAACATCACGTGTTGTTTTCCACATGTAAGATCAGCAAACACACAGAAACTTCCTGTTGCCACACACGGCCTCTAAAATCTCTTCCACGCTTTCTGTCTGAAGTCCACTCTCTGTGTCGGATCCACAGGAAACAACAAGATCTCATTAACATGGTTTTCAATGTGTCTCCTTCCAAAAAGTCCAACCAATGAACAAATGTGTGTATTTGTGGAGGCTGAACAAAAGCATGACACATTTCTCTGTTTCTATAAACTGGAGTCAAACACAAACATGAAGAGTTTCACTGACAGACTCCAAAATGCCCCCACAGTGGATCAAAGGGAAATCCTACAGTGTGGCCAGAGACTCTTAATGGCTCCAACATCAACACATCCACAATGTTGGATCCAGTTCTGCCTCACAGAGTTACTAAGACACACCCTCTGCCAGCATCACAACAGCTCCACCTGCTCCACCTGCCTCCTCAGCATCTGTACACCTGAAGAGAAAAGAAAGGCTCCAACAGCTCAAATCTACAAAGGATTCATGAAGTTTCATCCAACAATAACATGTTTGCCTTCCACAGTGTGCTGTTAGACACCACTGTACCTCTGCCATTTCAAAAAGAGCAGCTTGGGAACATTTTGGCTCCAAACACTTTGTGTTTAAGTTCTTTGTTTTCTTTGTGAAGCCGACAACATCTGGAGCTTTGTGACTCATAGAAACATCATTTTGTTCTTTAGATGACAGCAGATTGGGACTAAATAATCAATCACTATCAAACCAATAAAGACAAACATGCTGATTTTACAGGAACTTTGTTGGAGAAGCTGCAAAGACATGAAACTGGTGGAGATCCCAAACCAGTTGATAGTGCTGGTTATTCCAAATAAAGCTGTTTCCCTTTGAGATGAAATGACTTTGTGTCCTGATATATAATAAAGATGTTGTTGTTTTTGAGCCCCTGTATTAAAAGTAGTTTAAAGTCAGCTTGAGTTTGATGTCTTTATGTCAAAGCTGCTCATGATGTTGAGCTGCTGATGGAATAAAAACAATATAAAAGCATGTAGTCCAGACTTAAATGTAGCCTGTTGTTAGCTGAGGTCCACACACAGTGTTTGACAGTGTAAAGTGTGTGAAAGGGCTGCTGGTGGAGCTCACTAGGATGAGCAGGTGACCACGAGGTGGAGAGCAGCTGGCCTGGCTTTGACCCGGGCCACGCCCCCTTTCTCTCTGCTTTGCTGTCACTTATCTTCACTGCTCTGTCCAATAAAGCTGAAAAAGGCCCCGAATCAAAGAAATCTGCTGCAGCCTCTGAAATGTCTTCTGTTTCCTTCCCGACGGCTTTTTCACCGTCAGCCCATCAGACAGTCCAGCAGCATTTATGATGATGTCATGATGTTGAAGAGGCTGCTACGGTGGCCTCCCATGACCCCCAGCCTCATCACAGCTGAGATGCAGACATTTGAAAACATTCAGCAGACAACTGAATAACAGTCCAACACAACAGTCTGTGTGCAGACACACACTGACCTTTCATATAGTCAAACACAGCTGGTTGAGTCATTTCTCTGTGAGTCTAAAGTGAATCTAGTATTTGAAAGTCCACTTCCTGTATTTGTTGTTGAAGACTTCTTCAGCTTCTTCTCGAGGACATCAGCTGCTTGTTTGGCAGCAGAGGCAGTTAAGAAGCTTCCTGAAAAACACTGAACAGTGAGTTCACTGTGGCATATGACAGATTCAGCTTTCTGTGTGCAAATGTGTCTGTGTCGACCTTTCAAATGCTGTTGAATCCAAAACATCAGCGGCTCCTCGGCTGCTCACTTCATGCACTTCTGTCTGTGTGACAGTCCAATGACATCACAGCTGTTTCCAGCCCCAGTGTCTCAGGACTGGACACCTTTAAACATGTCGAGGATCAAACAGCGTCCAGCTAAACACACATGAAACTATCAGAGCTGACAATCATTCCAATAACATCTAATGGTTCATGTATGTAGACACAGGACTACAAGGAAATGGCTCTCAGCATCTGGCTGTGGGAACACATGAGTCCCTGTTTGTGTTCAGATTGTGTGCATGTTTTAGACGTGTGTCACATGTAGAAACACAACAATCTCACAATGACACACAGATGTGTTTGACACAGCTGTGCAGCTGTAAGTTGTTTCTAATGATTCATTGAAGCTCTTCTAACATTCTGGAGACGATCAGTACATGAATCTGTTCAACACGACAACAGTTTGACTTCAGTGTGAACGTTTGCCATTAAATAACCTTCTTCATCCAGCTGACAGCATCTTCATCCTATGATGTGAACAGTTCCTCCTGTTGATGACAAACCTCTGACAGGATCTGCTTGAGGAGCTTTTTCATGTGCAGCTCTCTGAGCTCAGGGCTGAGCTGCTGTTTCATCTTTAAGAGCTGCTGCCTCCTCGCCGGACTTGTTCTCCTCTTCTTCTCCTAATGACACCATTTCTGCTTCATATTAAATTCAATAAAGATGCTGACATGTATCTGTAGCAACAACATCATTGAATCTAGAACAACTGGAGCCAAACCAGTGGCTCTGCTGGGATCACTGGTGAGCCAACACTTCCTTGTTGATGCAGATTTCAGGGCTTCCTTTTGCTCCTCCGTTATAACTGTTCTCTCTTCTCAACACATGATGACACAAAGGAATCAGCAGTGACAAAGATGATGCTGAAGAGAAGCACACACTTCACACATATAACAGAGCAGTGCAGTTACACACACCTCTGCTCGACATCAGGCCTCAAACAAAGACACAAAACACTAACTTGACTCTAAACAGAAGAAACGAGCAGCTGTTTCTGTTCTGTGCTTATTTATATTTGACACACATGCTTCTCTTTGTGCAAACACACATCGCACTATAAGGGTAACCTCGCACACAATGATTGGACAGCACAGTGATGATGCTGGGAGATCCTATACGCAGCAACACAGAAACACTGAGAACTTTAAACAATGATGGAAAGTGTTATAAATGACTTGTTGGCCTCTGATCTGTCACAAACAGCTGAAACGTGTCTCTCATGAGTCACATGAAGGTTTTTGACAGAAAGGACAAAAAGTAGCTGCAGTCAGTTTGTGTCATTTTTATATTTATTCATCTGGGAGAAAAATCTGAGGGACATTAAAATGTGTTTTCAACAGAGACAAGAACATGAATATAACAGAACAGGTAAATGAACATGTTTCAAGTAAACAGCTGGACTGATCAGGTCCAAACACAGAGTGATAAACTTGTCAAACAGCTGTCATATCTTTATATAGAAGCTCTTTATAAATGCTGCTCACTGCAGTCTGTTTACTAATAATGTCAAAGTGTTAGAAACACAGAAACATCAGAATGGTCTTTGTTCACAGAAACCTGTCTGGGATCCTTTGTTGTTCTTTTGATGCAGAGTTACATTATAAATATAAAGAGTTATTTCAGAGTCTCATCAGTTTTCCTGCATGTCTTTATTTAACACATCAGCAGGGCTGAAGCTCTCATGTTAAACACACACTGATCTATGGACACGTTCATGTGTTTCTAACAGAACCAGGCTGTTATCAGCCTGCACTAACATTATGTCACACACACTGAATGTAACAGTGACAGTTTACATCATCACACAATCAGCTGTGATTGTTTCACTGTCATCAAACGAGTCAACAGGAAGTAGAATCAATAGAAACCAATCATTTACTGACAGCATGTCTGATGGAAATAAGTGCAGATTATGTATGAAGTCTAACTGCACACAGTAACTGTGTTACAATAAGGACTTAACAGCGCCCTCTGCTGGAGTGTTTCAGTACTGCGTTAACTAGAATACACCACCTCCTCCTCACACCACCTGCTACAGCTCTACTCTTCTATGACTACAGTCATCCACAGCACTGATGTGAGGTCACATGGTTCATATGTAAGGAGCACAGCTGACCTCAGGTCAGTTTAATGACTGTGAGCAGCAGCTGTGTTATTGTCACTGTGACAGGGAGACACTCTCAGACACAGCGCTCATGTCAGCTTGTTCTCATGCAGGAGGATCAGGAGCTCCATGTTTGTCTTTCTGTTTGAATCATGATGTGTTTGTGCCATCAGAGTCTGTCATGAGTACTCAGGGTTTCACAGCAGCTCTTCTGGATGCTGACGAGGACTCCAACCTCATGTTTCACCTCTCTGAGCTTCTGATGTCTGTGAACACTCGTGTTTCTTCTCTGGGCTCATCTGGACAAAAACACCTTTCTGTGTTTGGCTGCAGCCTCATTCTGACTGACAGGAAGTGTGTTATCCATGAGCTGCACTTCTGTGAGGAAGTTTCCTGCTGTGTTTCCTGTCTGTGGACAAACACGAGTGTTCCAGCTGAGGACTTGGTTCCTTCCACCTGTCCATACAGGACATCACGCTGTCTGCAGCTCTGTAAATGCAGCTGCAGGTCCTTCCACGTGCTGCTCTGTATTTGTGCAGTTTGTAGTGTGTCCTGGGAAACGTAGCACACATGGTGTTCTTCTGCTGTTTCCTCCTTTCACTGAGTGTGAAACACTGACGCTGTGCTGTTGTTCACAGAGGGGAGCTGATTCTAGCTGCAGCTGGACTCTGTCATCTAACTGAATGTGTTGGTGCTGATCACGGGGCTCTGAGGGGGGAGCAGCAGGAGGACTCTGGATGCTGACGTCAGTGTATCTGTGGAAGCTCCCACAGCGTGTCTGTCATTCAATATTGTGCTGTATATTGTATCTATGCAAAGATGAACAGACTGTGTGTTCACTGGTCTCTGTGCTGCAGCTCTGATGTCATCATCACTCCCTCCTCCACCCTCAGCAGTCCCAGCATGCTGCTGTGCTGCACCCCACCCTCACTCTACACCTGAGCCACAGACCACACCCTCCACCTCAATATACACCACAGTTTTCTCTGCTGTGGAAATGAGATCAGGAGGAAATCATCATTATTATTATTTAATAAACGCTCACATTAATGTGGGCTTATTTGTTTCATATTAGAAACATTAGTTGAGTGTTTTTAGTATAAAATGGTCAAAGTCCCTCTTTTTGCTCCTCCCCTCACCTGTGGATGGACGCTGCTGTTACCGTGGTGACAGCTTGGATGTGTTTCAGTCCTGCCTGGTTATCACTGCAGGAATCTTTCACATTTATTACAGGTAATAACTCTGATTTTTCTGTGTATTATGAACCAAATGTATCCTGATACACACAGAGATGGATGAGCAGAGGTTGTTTTTGCAGTTTATGTAGTTACTATGGACTTAATGCATACATATTATTAAAATTAGGGCTATAACAGTTGTATTGATGTATAGCAACTTGAAATGCTCCCACAAATGGCTCCACAGCATGTAAAAATATAACAAAAGCTCTGGCGGACTTGGTTCTGTGGTCAGTCTTAAAGGGTGAAGTTAAACTCTGTAATCTTCACTGTGTCACAGAGTTCAGTGAGTCCCGTTATTCACAGTATCAATCAGATCATCAGAGAACAGCTGATCAGCAATCAGTGGTGCCAACAGCGCCTCCTGTGGTGAGAGGATGCAATAATGCAATGTAGCATTTTTCCACTCAACACTTGCAGTCATGGAAACTGTCTGTTGGATCTGTGTGACGTTGCTTTCTTGGTTAGAGTTCCTCACAAATGTCCAGATGATTCTTCTAATGAGGCGTCGACCATGTTTGCAGCTCTTTGGAAGAAAACGTCGCCCTTTGCCATCCTTACTTTTCTTTGACTTCTTCAAATGCAGCTGAACTCCAGCTGGTATTTTCTTGGACTTTGCAGCTGTTTCTGGTCATCAGTTCATTCCTGCAAACCTCTGAAGCTGAACAACAATGATGCTGCATTGCTGGCTGATCCCAAAAGGTTGATTCTGTTCATCTGGACGTTTTCAGAAACGTTTGCTCACTGATCAGGTGACTTCTTCAGTCTCAGCTGACTGCAGCTTTACAAGCTTACAAACAGCACATTTGCACAATGACTGAAAGCAGCAGCACCTGATATATATGATACTAATATAATACATATACATATATAATCCATACTAATGATGAAGGAACTGAGCTCACAGTCCATTGTTCATTCAGTGAACTACTCAGTTTATTTTGGGCCTCAGAAATGCTCACTCTGTTTGTACATCACTGTCAGCAATAGACTCATTCTGCTGTGTGGACAGGAACACATGTGACATCACTTCCTGTTTGTTTGTGACTGAAGAAGTTTACAAGGAATCATTTAGAAGAGTTTCAAACATCAACTGATTGAATCCATGAATCTGAAAACGTGTTTGTGAGTGAAAGAGACAGACATGTACAGACTGAACTATCTGTTCAACAGTCAGAGTGTTTCTGTAACAGGAGACACTCTTTACACTCCACTCAGCACAGGGACACTGAGGCACCAGGATAGAACCTAAACCCAGGATAAAGAGTTTGAGTGAATGTGGTGTTGAAGGTGTGGAGGTGGATCAGAGTGTCAGAGGAGACTCTGTAGAAGGACAGAGTGCCAGCAGGACAGTCCACATACACTGCTGCTCTGTTAGAGACAGAGGAGGAGGAGGAGGAGGAGGAGGAGATGGATGTTTGTATCTTATTGTGCCAGACATGACGAGGACCATTATAATCACAGATCAGACTCCAGGACTGATCATTGTATCCAAACACACAGTCTCTGCCTCCTTTCCTTCTGATGCTTCTGTAACTCACTGATATATAAACGTCTCCTCTCCACTCGACCTCCCAGTAACAGCGACCAGTCAGACCATTTCTACACAGCAGCTGATAAAAACCATCAAATCTGTCTGGATGATCAGGATATGACTGAACCTCCTCCACACGTGTCACCTTCCTGTTGTTGTCAGACAGTTGGAGCTCTGTGTTCACTGTGTTTGTGTCGATTGTGAGTTGACAGGAATCTGATGGAGAGAACAAACACAATCCAGCTGCAGTTATTGATCCATCATCTGTTCATTGATTGACACTTTGATGATGACTCCTGACATGATGAAGATGGTTGAATGTGTGCTGCTTTGTTTTCATGAATCCCATTAAAAACACACTTACACTTCCTCAGACCTGGTCTCAACCATCGGACTCCAGCAGGCTCCACCCTGAAAGGAGGAGGGGGGTCAGAGCAGCACAGTCAGCATGCACACATGGACATTACATGGCTCTCACACACACACTGTTACACACTGAGCTCAAAGCTCGGCTCCACTGTTTTATTCAAAGAAATCTACATTTATTTATCAGCACATTTAAAAACAGCTTGAGCCAAAGTGCTGCACAGAGTAGAGAGAAAATAGGAAACATACACAGTAATGACTATAAAGACTGGTCAGGATTGAAAGCTACAGAGTACAAATGTGTTTCCAACCGGCTTTTAAAAATGTCCAGTGTTGGTGACGACCTGATGTGAAGGGCGACTGTTCCAGAGTTTGGCTGCAGCCATCGATAAAGCTCACCTCTGTTTTTACGTCTAGTTCTGGTCAGAAGCTGCTTATCTGCAGACCTGAGGGCTCCACTTGGATTCTTTTGTTAAAGAGAGATAAGATGGAGCCAATCCATTCACAGATTTAAAGACAACCAGATCTGGAAGTGGATTCTACCACGTACTGGTAACCAGTGGAAAAAGCTGGTGATGGGTCGTCTAGCACAGACCCACCGCTGGAACCAGACAATTGATGAGGGAGAGAACTGTGACAGCGCCGTTCCTTCACTTGACCTCAGTCGCTCTCGTCTGCTCCCTCGTAACACTGCTCTTTATTGAGCTTACATGAATATGCACAAGTTCATTATGACGTCTTACACAGGTATGAACAAAGAGTACCAGTCTGTGCATAGTGTGTGTGTGTGTGTGTGTGTGTGTGTCTGTGTGTGTGTGTGTGTGTGTCTGTGTGTGTGTGTGTGTCTGTGTCTGTGTGTGTGTGTGTCTGTGTGTGTGTGTGTGTGTGTGTGTGTTCCAGATGTGACCCTGTGACCCCAAAGCTGGTGCTAAGAGTCCAGCGGTCCCCCTAACAAAGGGCTCTTATACTTAACCAGACACAGAGTAGGTGTCCTCCTACACCAGGGGTCTCAAACTCGCGGCCCGCGGGCCAATTGCGGCCCGCAGGACGATAGTTTTTGGCCCCACCTTAATATGAAAAGGTAATGTTAGTTTGATAATGTATGACACTTTACACTCACATAGACACGTGGGAACGTGCACATGTAGGCATTCACGTGCTCGTGCACATAGACACAGACAGAGTTTGCAGCACACCGTAGGGGGTTTTATAATGGGGTCACTTCTATAAAGCTGGCTGTAACTAACAAAGGGGTGAAGATTTTTCCATCTTCCCTTCTAGAAGTGCATGCTTAAATGAAGATGAATAAAGATGAATAAAGATTTTGTAAAAATGACTACTGAGTCCGGTGCCATCTCTGGATGCTCGAGGAATAAAAAGAACCGGGGTAAAACTGATTTCGTAACAACTGCTACCGGCTTTTTATCTGCCGATCGCCGTGCTACGGTTGCAAGAAAAAGAAGCAGAAATGACGTTCTCTACGCGTTGAGACGTTCCCCGTCCGTCGGCTAAACGCTTGATTGAAACTTCAATGCGACAGTGACACCAAGTAGAATTATAAATGTCACATAGCCCCAAACATGTCTTTTTCAAAGCCTGCGGTGAAGAGAAAGGTTGGTGATGAGCACCGACAATTTCAGGAAAAGTGGGAAATGCAATATTTCTTTGTTGAGCACAGGGGCACCCCGACCTGTCTTATTTGCACAGAGAAAGTTGCGCTGCACAAGGAATACAATTTGAAACGTCATTACACAACTAGACATGCTGAGCTGGATGCAAAATACCAGGGAGACGAGAGAGCGAACCGGGTTGCCAGTCTTAAAACAGATCTACTGAGGCAGCAAGATTTCTCCAAGAAAGCAACCAAAGAGAATAATGCAGCAGTCGGAGCCACGTGGTTAGTGAGATGATTGCTAAAGCAGGGAAGCCATTCACAGAAGGTGCATTTGTCTAAAAGTGCATATTGCAGGCTGCAAATATAGTCTGTCCGGGAAAGAAAGGTCAGTTTAGCAACATCAGCCTTTCTGCCAACACCGCAGCAGATCGCATTTCTGACCTGTCAAGTGACATTTATGACCAACTGTGTGAGAAAGCCAAATGTTTCAGTGTATACTCAGTCGCTCTTGATGAGACCACAGACATCACCGACACTGCCCAGCTCCCAATGTATGTCCGTGGTGTTGATGACAGTTTTGAAGTGATGGAGGAGCTGCTCACAGTAATTCCAATGCATGGCCAGACCACCGCTCAGCAGATATTTACAAGCTGTGTGATGCCATTGAGAATGTTGGTTTGCCATGGAAGAGGTTTGTTGGAATAACAACAGATGGAGCGCCATCAATGACAGGGAGGAAACATGGACTGGTGGCACAAAACAAACTGGAAGAGGAAGGCGTGGAGGAGGCCATTGCTCTGCACTGCATCATCCATCAGCAGGTCCTTTGCAGCAAATGCCTGAAGTTTGACAATGTGATGTCTATTGTTGTGAAATGCATCAACCAAATCAGATCCAGGGGCTTAAAGCACCGAAGGTTCTGAGCTTTTTTAGAGGAAATGGAGTCAGAATATGGGGATGTGCTCGACTTCACTGAGGTACGTTGGCTCAGCAGGGGAAATGTATTAAAGAGACTTTTTGAGTTGAGAGCAGAAGTGAAGCCTTCATGGAGAAGGATGGAGTTAGTGTTCCTGTGCTAACTGATCCCAAATGGCTCATGGACTCAGCTTTTCTTGTTGATATGACACATGAGCTTAATGTACTGAACAAGACGTTACAAGGCCAGGGGCAACTTGTCAGTGCTGCCTATGACAACGTGAGAGCATTCTCCACAAAACTGGCGCTCTGGAAAGCTCAGCTCTCTCAGACAAACCTTTGCCATTTCCCAGCATGCAAGGCACTCGTGGATGCAGGCACACCATTCAGTGCTGACGAGTATGTTGATGTCATTTTGAGGCTACAGGAGGAATTTGATCACAGGTTTGCTGACTTCAAGACACACAGAGCCACCTTTCACATTTTTGCGGACCCCTTCTCCTTTGATGTGCAAGATGCCCCTTCTGTGCTTCAAATGGAGCTCATTGAGCTGCAGTGCAACTCTGAACTCAAAGCAAAGTTCAGGGAGGTGAGTGGAAAAGCAGACAAGCTTGGACAATTTTTGAGAGAATTGAGCCCTAGTTTCCCTCGGCTTTCCCGAATGTTCAAGCGGACCATGTGCCTTTTTGGTAGCACATACTTGTGCCAAAAGCTCTTCTCCACTTTGAACTTCAATAAGTCCAAGTACAGGTCCAGACTTACGGATGATCATCTTCAAGACATACTGAGGGTCGCAACTGCTTCCTCCCTCAGGCCAAATCTGGCTCGGCTATGCGAGAGGAAACGCTGCCAGGTCTCTAGCAGCAAGGAGTAGGCAAGAGAAGCCATGTTCAGAAGAACAGTTCATTTTCTCCAGTGTTCCATTCATGTTCAGAAGAAGGTTATAGAACTGTTAATACAGACATTTCAATCTAAATACAGCAGATATAGAAGACTGAAAGAAACACACAAGTTCACTGACTAAAAATATCTTATTATTGTTTTATTTATGTATTACAGATTGATTTATTTTCTTATTAATTCTTAATTTGTTTATTCATTTTTCATATTTTGTGTTAAAAAATAAAAATAAAGAGATTTGAGAAGATTGGAATTTTTTAACCATGCCTTTCTTGTAGAAAACCTAATGCGGCCCAGCCTCACCCAGACTCTGCCTGCAGCGGCCCCCAGCTAAATTGAGTTTGAGACCCCTGTCCTACACCATAAATCAGTAAGAGAGGGTACGACCTCTCTCATGGCCCCAAGTGGTGTGTGCATGCCAGAGCACTCTGGAAGGCACACAGTCTTTACAGACTACTCAGGATCAAACCTCTATCATCATGCAATCAATTATACAACTCTAAGCATATATGAGTAAATATTTCTAAGCATAAATGACAATCAACAATATAAACCTTACAGCTGGTTTTAATAACAGAATTCATTTGTTTCTCAAATGAGAAAGAGCTATCGAGAAACACTCCTAAATCTTTAGTTCTTAACTTTTCCAGTGGGCCAAGGTCAACATTATCTGCTAATGCTAAATAGGCTGCCGTTATTAACTAATGCTAATTTGATGTGAATTAGCATTATGCACTAATGCTAACACTTTTTAACAATGTGAGTAGCTAATGCTAACACTATTTCCCTTAACTTTATAACATTGTGAACGGCTAATGCTAACACTCTTTTTCCTAGCATTACAACATCTGAGCTGCTAATGCTAAGTAGGCCGCCATTAGCACCTACGTCTATCCATCCATCCATCCATTCGCTTCCGCTTATCCTTTTCAGGGTCGCGGGGGGCGCTGGAGCCTATCCCAGCTGTCATAGGGCGAAAGGCGGGGTACACCCTGGACAGGTCGCCAGTCTGTCGCAGGGCTAACACACAGGGGCAGACAACCATTCACACTCACATTCACTCGCACATTCACACCTAGTGGCAATTTGGATTATCCAATTAACCTATCCCCACAAGCTGCATGTCTTTGGACGGTGGGAGGAAGCCGGAGTACCCGGAGGGAACCCACGCAAACACGGGGAGAACATGCAAACTCCACACAGAAAGACCCCGGCCTGATGGTGGAATTGAACTCAGGACCTTCTTGCTGTGCGGCAACAGTGCTAACCATCGTGCCACCGTGCTGCCCACCTACGTCTAATTTAAGGCAAATACGCATTAGAACCTAATGCTCATATCGTTTTCCTTTGCTTTATAGCAATGTGAGCAGCTACTGCTAAATAGCATTAGCTAATAACAGCAGTCTAATTTAATGCAAGTTAGCATCATTTGCATTATAACGATGTGAGGAGTTAATGCTAAGTATGCTGCCATTAGTGGCTAATTCTAATTAGGGGTGAATAATTATTACAAGCTAATGCTAATATCGTTTTCTCTTCCCTTTTAACAATGTGAGCAGCTAGTGCTAGGTAGGCTGAAGCTAGCAGCTACTGCTAAAGCTAAAGATAATTTGATGTGAATTAGCATTACATTAGTGAGGAGTTAATGCTAAGTAGACTGCCATTAGCAGGTAATGCTAATTTAAGGTTAATAGGAATTGGCATCTAATGCTAATACCATATTTTCTTGCTTTAACCCTTTAAAACTGGTCAGAGTGGGCACACTCCGTTTTGCGCAACTATTTTTAAATCCCGGTAGCACTGTAATCACGTGAGCTAGCGCAATAATTTTTTTTGCATATGAAACCTGAGGAGTTGTATTTACATCTTATGCCATCAGCTTGTCCTAGGTTACAGTTTCCTTCCACATATGCTTAGGACTCATATTGCTCTGCTGGAAATAGTTTATTTTGATGCATATGCTGTTATTTTGCAAATTTGCAGTATAATATTTATTTTAGTTTTTCCTGCAGTATATAAAAATTGGTGTATTTCAAAAATAAAACTATGAAGGCACTCAAAATAAATTTCCTGAGGTGGGAAACTATTTTGTGCAACTTTTTTATATTTACAGTTTTGAGGGATAAGCCTCTTAAATTTCTCTAACTAGAAATATATGTTAAAAAAACAAAAACGATTTTCAATTTTTTTGTAGTTTATTGCACTTTTTTGCAATTTATGTAATTACTATGCACTTAATACATACATATTATTAAAATTTAGGCTGTAATGGTTGTATTGATGTATAGCAACTTGAAATGCTCCCAAAAATGGCTCTACAGCATGTAAAAATATAATATAAGCTCTGGCGGACTTGGTTCTATGGTAGGTCTTAAAGGGTTAAATCAATATCAGTAGCTAATCCGATTGCTCAGTCTGACGTCAGGTGAAGTCATTTTTATGCATTTAAGAGCTGTGTTGAATTCAACATTACAAACTGAACATTAGAACTATCCTCTTCTCCAGGATTTTCCTGATTTAACATTTCAATATGACATTTCCAGCGCTTTGTTTTCTCTGCTCACAGACAAAACAGATACACGCATGTATATACAGCCCACGTCCAGCTCTGCATGCACTCCTGCTCCATTTCTATAGAGAATAAACAACGTAACACAATCATTCTCCATTGTTTTCAACTCAACCAGCTGCATTTAATGAAGGAGTTTGAATTTACTTTACAACAGCTGCTGTTGTTTCCTGTCTGCATTCATGTTCTTAACTGTACTCCACACATTCTGAACTGGTGTACCGTAATTGTCGGGCTATAAGCCGCTACTTTTTGCACAAGCTTTGAGCCCTGCGGCTTTTAGTCAGGTGCGGATTTGTTTTGTTTGTTCCGCTGTTGTACGGCACTACGTTGCCTGGCGGAAGGATCGGGGTTCAAGAGTGGTATGTTGGTCACATGTCCATCCGTCAGGCAACGTAGTGCAGTACGAGGTAGCGCGAAAAACAAACTTCAAAGTAGCGCTACCCGTTCAGCTGGAGGCCTGGATGATGAGCGGCGATAAACTTGCAAAAAGCAAGTTATGCCCAACTCCACCATTGGATTCTGACAGCGTGGAAAAGTGTGAAAACATCCACGATCACCAACAGATTTCGAAGGGCTGAATGCTGCATGATGGAGAGGAGGACACCGCCACGGCCCTTCTGAGGGTGTTCGACTCTGACACTGACAACGAGGATTTCTTTGGTTTTGAAAGTGACAACGAAAGAAAGAAGCTGAGAGTGGATGACGAAGCCACCCTGAGCCTGTTTGTTTCCGATACTGGAGAAGAGGACTTTGGTGGTTTTAGTGCGCAGGAAGATGGTGGTGAATGACTGACTTTTCTTCTTGTTAAAGCCGTGTCACTGCACCTGAGCCTAAAAGGTAGTCCGAATCAATTGTTCTGGTGTGCTGTAGGTTATTGTTATGTACTACATTTGTTACTCATTTATGAAGCACAGTACATGTTTTGTACTTGTAATTACCGCTACTTGTACATATACCTAAAAAGTTATGCAAATATGTACCATAACTTGTTTTTCAAAATATTAATAAAAGGGGTGTGTCTCCAAACAGCCATCTCTTTCCTGACAATTCGCTTTGTGCATATTCTCTTACATATGATAAGTCAACATTGAAACACCTGCGGCTTTTAGTCAGGTGCGGCTAATGTATGTACAAAACAGGATTTTCCCCTGATTTTAGCTTGTGCGGCTAATATTCAGGTGCGCTCTGTAGTCTGGGAAATACGGTAGTTCTTCCTAAAGTACTGCAGTATTCCTGCCAGTACATCCTTTTAGTTTTCCTAACTGTTTCCTCTGATGCTCGTTGCTATTCTTTCCTCAATGCAAATTCATGCTAAGCTCCTTGATATCCATCCCTGTTTCTAAACCTGTAATAATTCCTTTAATGTGTCTTTGGCCTAATTATGAGTCTGTCCACATGTTTGTAGTTCCCCACTTGCTTTGGTTTCTTAGCTCTGATTCTCTCAAATTTATCCTTGAAATCATTTACTGGCATCTCTCCCTCTCACTCCCACTATCCCCAGAACACCAGAGTATTCATCTCCTGGCCTCTTTACATTTTCTCCAATCATCCCTGTTTCTAGAGTCTCGCCCCATCTGCAGGCAGTCCAAAAGAAACTGCCTCTGCCATTTTCTTTTTCTTAATCTTTGATTTTTCTCTTCACTTTCTCCATTGGGTCTTCTTAGACGCACTTTCCAGAAAGCAGCAACATTTTTTGTGCCCCATTTTTCAAATTGTGCATCTTACTTCAGCTTAATGTGTTTCCTGTTTTGTTTTTACACAGGTCATGTAAAAGAAATCCTACCAGAGACTCGACAAAGCTGAACTGAAAGACAGCACGGGCAATAAATCAGAGCAGCACAAAACTTAAGCACACATATATAAGGTGATTTGACAAATCATGTCTGTTGTAAATGAGTAAGCCATTTATCGACCTGACTCAGGTTTTAAATCATCATCAGAAAAGACTGAATCCTGACCTGAGAATCCCAAGTGTACACTTTGGACTCTCCACTGCAGAAAATAGAAGCTTCAGTCCTGAATCCTGCAGGTTGTTTTTACCCAGATCCAGCTCTGTCAGACGGGAGGACTGGGAGCTCAGGACTGAGGACAGAGCTTCACAGCTTCTGTCTGACAGGTTACAGCCACTCAGTCTGAAGAAAGGATGACAAGAAGACATGAAACACTTGTGTTAAAGTATATTCATGGTGCCATGAGGAGCTACTACATTTACAATATTTCAACACTGTTTCAGGACATGCTGGAATCCTTATTGCCTCATGTTACAAAAGACAAATGTGGCAGTTTACTGTGACTTGCATGGATTCATTAAAAAAACAAAACATAAACACTGTTAATTTTTTCCAAATGAAATTGATTAAATGATGTTAATTGATGAAAAAAAAATCGATATTGCTTGAGCTGACCTCAGCGTTTCCAGTTTGCAGTATTGACTCTTCATCCCAGCAGACAGAAGCTTCACTCCTGAATCCTGCAGGTTGTTGTTACCCAGGTCCAGCTCTGTCAGATGGGAGGACTGGGAGCTCAGGACTGAGGACAGAGCTTCACAGCTTCTGTCTGACAGGTTACAGCCACTCAGTCTGAAATCAAGGTGGAAGGGAGAGAAGATCAACCAAACAAATCAGAGCTTTATTGCTTTTTTATTGTTTTTAAGCAGAAATCAGTGAGGTGATGGTAGATTCTGTTCTTTTGGTTTATTACCCAACAACACACACATACACTAATATTTGTGACTTTTGTAATAGTAGCATTTACAATGCAAAGCAACAGCGATCACAGATTGAAGGGGCCTGAATAAAACTACAATGCAGTGATTTTTAAGATGACCTGTTCTTCCAATTTCCAACAACAGATTTCTCCAACCTTACAGTTAAAAATAATTCTTTATCTCATACTGAATCTTGGTGCACCTCCCCCCAGTTTATTAAAATGAAGAGGTACTGAAGTTGCTGTAAGTGATGTGTGATGCCACTGATTTCCTTTCTGATCCAATACAAAGTAAAATTCAGGCTGGTATCTGCGATACTGATGAAAACTATTCCTTCAGAATCAATACAAGACATCATAAGAAAATATGATGTTTTGTATAACATAAAAAGCCTGAATTTTAAAATATTCAGTTAATAATCAAAAACAGATATGACTGAAAATAATAAAACTGAGAAACATTTTATGGCCATTCGATCCTTTTACAACCATTGCAAGAGCTTGGTTGGCATAGCCGGCAATACGTTGGATAGTAATAAGTCCGGTGGGTGATGGGCTCCACCAGGGCTGCCCTTTGTCACCGATTCTGTTCATAAATTTTATGTTTAAAGGCTGTATCAAAAGTTCATTCAAGTTACAATATTGTGGTCAAAAGTTCTCCTTTTTTCTTTTATACTATACAACTACGCTGTCTCATGGTTTTAGGACATGGATCTGTCATGGAAGAAATCTATGACCACTTTTAATCAACATTTTAAAAATAAACATGATCACAGATTTACTCACAGAGCCTTGTTGGAGGCTTTGACCACTGGCAGGAGCCTCAGAAGAGCCTCCTCTGAAGCAGAGTATTTCTTCAGGTCAAACACATCCAGATCTTCTTCTGATGACAGTAAGATGAAGACCAGAGCTGACCACTGAGCAGGAGACAATTCACCTGTGGAGAGACTTCCTGATCTCAGGGACTGTTGGATCTCCTCCACTAGAGAACGATCATCCAGTTCATTCAGACAGTGGATCAGATTGATGCTTTTCTCTGCAGACAGATTCTCACTGAGCTTCTTCTTGATGTACTGGACTGTTTCCTGATTGGTCTGTGAGCTACTTCCTGTCTGTGTCAGCAGACCTCGTAGGAGAGTCTGATTGGTCTGCAGTGAAAGACCCAGGAGGAAGCGGAGGAACAAGTCCAGGTGTCCATTTGGACTCTGTAAGGCCTTGTTCACAGCACTCTGGTGGAGAGATTGAAGTTTTAGTTTGTTAAATAATTTAGATTTCTTGGATGTTGTTTGTTGTTGTTCCAGCAGATTGAGTCCAGAGTTGATGAAGGTCAGATGGACATGAAGAGCAGCCAGAAACTCCTGAACACTCAGATGGATGAAGCAGAACACCTTGTTCTGGTACAGTCCGCTCTCCTCTTTAAAGATCTGTGTGAACACTCCTGAGTACACTGAGGCTGCTCTGATATCGATGCCACACTCTGTCAGGTCTGATTCATAGAAGATCAGGTTTCCTTTCTGCAGCTGATCAAAAGCCAGTTTTCCCAGAGACTCCATCATCTTCCTGCTCTCTGGACTCCAGTGTGGATCTGTCTCAGTTCCTCCATCATACTTGACCTTCTTCACTTTGGCCTGAACCACCAGGAAGTGGATGTACATCTCAGTCAGGGTCTTGGGCAGCTGTCCTCCCTCTCTGGTTTCCAGCACATCCTCCAGAACTGTAGCAGTGATCCAGCAGAAGACTGGGATGTGACACATGATGTGGAGGCTTCGTGATGTCTTGATGTGGGAGATGATGCTGCTGGCCTGCTCCTCATCTCCTCATCTCTTCCTGAAGTACTCCTCCTTCTGTGGGTCAGTGAACCCTCTGACCTCTGTCACCATGCCAACACAGTCAGGAGGGATCTGATCGGCTCCTGCAGGTCGTGTGGTTATCCAGAGGCGAGCAGAGGGAAGCAGTTCCCCCCTGATGAGGTTTATCAGCAGCACATCCACTGAGGTGGACTTTCTAGGGTCAGTTAGGATTGTAGTTTTGTGGAAGTCCAGAGGAAGTCGACACTCATCCAGACCATCAAAGATGAACACAACCTGGAAGTCTTCAAAGCTGCAGATTCCTGCTTCTTTGGTTTCAGTAAAGAAGTGATGAACAAGTCCCACCAAGCTGAACTTTTCCTCTTTCAGCACATTCAGCTCTCTGAAAGTGAATGGAAATATGAACTGGATGTCCTGGTTGGCTTTGTCTTCAGCCCAGTCCAGGCTGTATTTCTGTGTTAAGACTGTTTTCCCAATGCCAGCCACTCCCTTTGTCAGCACTGTTCTGATTGGTTCATCTCTTCCAGGTGAGGCTTTAAAGATGTCTTCTTGTCTGATGGTTGTTTCTGGTCTGTCTGGTTTCCTGGATGCTGTTTCAATCTGTCTGACCTCATGTTCATCATTGACCTCTGCAGTCCCTCCCTCTGTGATGTAGAGCTCTGTGTAGATCTGATTCAGGAGGGTTGGCCTTCCTGCTTTAGCGATGCCCTCAAACACACACTGGAACTTCTTCTTCAGGGTGGATTTAAGGTTACGATGACAAACTGGAGCTTGAAGCTCTGAATGAGAAGAAAAATAAACACTCAATTCCAAAAAGAACTAATCTTTAAAACATGTTGCTCCATCTTCCATCTCTGGAAAATGTTCATTTATCCAGCAGCTTAAATCTTTAGATAAATCCTCTTACTGCTCTGCAGACGGTCAGCCAGCTCCTCCTGCTTCATTCTCATCAGGAAGTCCACTGTGATCTTCACAAACGCCTCTCTGCTGCTGCTCCTCTGACTCTCTAAGCATTCTGGGTAATCTGGACTCAGAACCTTCTGGATCTTCTTCAGCTCGTTCTTCACAAAAGTGATGATGTTGTCCTCCAGCAGCTGGAACAGAATATTTATGAATGAGCCAATCAGACTGAAATCATGGAGCCAAACATCAGATCCATGTTGGACACACTGACGATCCACTGGTCTACAAAGAGCAGCATGGAGATGACTGTGAACAGAACAGATGTAACAGTAATTGTTGTACATGTACAGACCATAAATATGGAGTCCAGCTGTGTTTGATGCTGCTGGGCAGACTGACCACTGGGAACCTCTGAGCTCTGCTGCTCCACTCTGTGGAGGAACCATGAAGGATTAGATCAACACAGGATAAAGATCCAGGAGTTTCTGCTCAAATAACTTCATCTGAATCAAGTCTGTCAAGTTTTAAACTCTCAGATTGTGAACATATCAGTAATTTTCAGTCTGTTTTCATGGACGTCCTTTCAGTGGTGATGTCAGGGATGATTTTGAAGAAGCTCATCAAACTGAACCATCAGCAGATCACTGCTCCAAAACCAGAACATGATCCGAGTCTCCCTCCACCACCAGAACACCAGCTTTACTAACGTGGTAGATCAGTGTAGTACAGATCAATAACTGATGAGTCATTTGATCAAAATCACTGAGTGCTTCACGTCTGACCCTCTGATGCTTCTGTAGACATTTTGCATATTTAATGAATGTCTGACAGTTTTACATTCATTCTATGAACACAGTGGAAATGTTGTGTTATAGTCTCCATGTTGTTTCCAGCATCATAAATTCTTAAGTTCAGAAAATTAGATTCTTTCTTCACAGCTGAAAAACAACAACATTTATTCTCTATTGAAATCTGCATCGTCCACTCCAAAGGTCACAATCTGAAGGTAACATCTGGTTTTGTTCCCTGTGGTTAACTCTGAGCATCAGTATGGTGGGATTTATCCACTACATCCACACCACTGTGGTTCAGTGTTGTCCTGATGGAGTAACAGCAGCCAGTATGATCCAGGCTTTAGCTGCTGGGTCTCTGTGTGACCTCTCAGACTGTTTAACAGATCAGACACAAAGAGAATCAGAGCAGCTCTGTTCTTTAAAGACAAACATGAACCCACTCAGGTCACACTTTCCCCACAGATATGAGCATCACTGTCCTCAAACAGCAAATGACCAAGTCGAACATTTGGATCTTTTCTCTTTCATTGTTTTCTTTTTAATGAATCTTTGTAACAATCTGAGGATGTTTCAGGTCATATTTATCCAGGAAACACAAACATGTAAAGGAGTCATCACAGCTCTCTGACCTCGTTGCTCCAGGTTCACCACTGAAGTTTGGAGGGTGATCTTTGGACCGGTCACTCCTCACAGACGGACAGCTGGACCCTGCAGACTGTGACCTCTGACCTCTGCAGACACAAACATGATTGAAGCAGCTGTGATCACACAGACTGCAGATAATGCAGCTGTTTCCTGTCAGTAACATCCTCTTAGATTAGAGTTCAGCTTTTTACAGGAAAACTGGACAAAACTGATTTTTGTTACAAACTCATTTTCATTTCCTCTCAGCTCACAAACACAGTCAGACAATCAACCAGAGTCAACACTGATTATAATGTCAGTGCAGAATTATTTCTGTTACTCAGTGAGTTCAGCTCTCTGACCTCGTTGCTCCAGGTTCACCACTGAAGCCTGGATTTTCTTCTTTGGACCGGTCACTCCTCACAGACGGACAGCTGGACCCTGCAGACTCTGCTCTGTCCTCCTCTTCCTCCATCATCACCTTCAGTCAGTCTGAGAGGTAAACCACAAACACTCAGTGAGTTCACATTAACAGGAGGAACTGAGTTACAGTCGCTGACCTCTGACCTGTCATGTGACCATGAAACCAGGTCAATATGTCTGTAGGTTCAGTCATCCAGGTCATGTGATCTAAGGAGCTTGGAGAGAAAAGAGACGTCTTTAAGTTTCTGGAAGACGTTTCATCTAAGAAGCTTCTTCAGCTCTAAAACCAAACGGTGGAGAGTCCCAGATATTTAAACCTGAGAGGGAAAGAAAGCATGTCGCTGACCCACCACTGATGTTATTTCAAGGAGGAAACTGAGAGCCTTTGCACCAGGAGCACAAACATCAGCTCCAGCAATGATCCACTGATGTGTTTTTATTCCATGTATGAATGTTGTTATTGACAGAGATGACGTTTGTGTGTCAGTGATGCAGTGACTGTTGTTGTTACCTGTACAGGCTGGTTAGACTCTATGAAACAGATCATACAGATCTCTGCATGTTAGAAGAGACTATTAAAGGTCATGAATGAGACAAAGGCAGGGAGGCGTCCTTTACAGCTAAACAGCAGAGTGAGAGAACAGCCAGCACCTCTACATTTATCACATTATACAGCACATGTATGATACTGACAGGGATGAGAAGAATTTAGTGATTCTGATCCCATCATTGATATTACTTATTGATTCTCAGTAGCTCTGCTCTGACAGTCACCACCATCACTGAGCAGCATATCAAAGACATTTGTGCACATTAACTGCATGTTGTGGCTCAAATGTTTGTGCATGTTGGAGGCATTTCCTCTTTGTTGTGATCAGTGTTGGTCATTACTCAAAACAGTCATTATTACACATATTACACAGAACACTTTGATTAAAAGTAATGGAGTACGTTACTTCATTACTCCTCATAACATTACTTTGATGTTAAAATGAACAAATGAGCATGTAACAACATAAAGCTGAGGTACAGCCCCACACACCAACACAGATCCTGATGAGGTCACGTGATGTTTCTCTGAGTGTTTATGAACACAAATCAAAGATGAAACAGCACAAAGACACTTCAAAGTGATTCTACTGTAGAAACATGAACAGGTAGAAACCTGCAGCCTGACTGCTCATCACTTTGTTACCTGTTCAAGTTCAGCAGCAGCAGCTCACTTTATCACGGTGCTGGTCTGGAGTCAGTGTTTACTCAGCTTTACGTCACTCTGGGTTCTTGGTTAGCTTAGTGTTAGCATGCTGTGTGCTAGCTTAGCGTCAGAGCTCTGCAGGTGTCTCGTGTGTAAATATTAATCACAGTGACAGTAAAGGAGGTAAAGGGCTGTGACGTCATCACGTACGCTGCGTCCTCTGTGGGCTCTGAGTGAACTCAAAGTACAAACTACAAGTACACAAACACGAACGTAGCTCAGAGTGGCGGACACACTCGGCCTCGTTGGTCCAGCTGTGAGTCCGTTACCGTGAACTATGGAGCGGCAGATTTGTGCTGAACTAAGCTGCACACAGCTGATGTTAGCCAGGAAACATTACACACTGACTTTAATGGAGAGACCGGAAATACAAACACACACAGTTTGTTGTGTGAAGAAATCAAACACGAGCTGAACAAACAGTAAAGTTCCTAAAGACAAACTGTTAAAGGAGGAAACAAAGCAAACTTACAGTTTCTTCACACACCAACAACAAGCTCCACTCCACACCTGGACACTAAACACGGACACACAGGTGAGCTGCTTCCTGGAAGGAGGCGGGGCTCCACCTGAAACTCAGCACAGGTGGGAGGGGCTCAGCTCTGTGTGTGCTGATGTGTTAACTTTAAAAATATGCCGTCTGACTGCTCAGACTGAGTCAGAGTAAAGTTCACATGCTGACGTGTGGAGACATGAAACCTTGTTGTAGCTGCAGGTGTGAACACACTGATCCCAGATCAGCTCTGCTGTATTTGTAACATGAACATTTCTGCTGCAAAGCTTCAAATGTTCAGCATGTTTCTCTGTTTCCAGTCTATAGATCCAGTCACACTTTCTACCTTCACCTGTGCAGTAAAGACTGAGAGCAGAGCTGAAACCAAGCGTCCAATCAGTGAGCAGCATCAACACCTGAGCTTCATTCAGACTCTGTTATTGAAGATGTTGTTGGTACAAAGTTCATCTGCTGCTCACATGAATCCATGAAAGATTTATTTCACTGAATGTTTCTTCAAAGCTCATTTCAACCTGTTGAAGTCATGAATGAAAGTGCAGCCTGAGAGTGGATCACATGATGTTTGAGGTGTGTCATGTGACATGTTCAGTATTGTCACACATGTCTAGATTGTCCCTGATATCATAACTGCTCAAACACTGATGATTATATTTGAAGAATTATTCCTGATGGCAGCAAAGTTTGAATGGAGCTCTCTGTCTGTGCTGATTTGTCGCCCTCTGGAGGTCAAAGCACAAACTGCATGATGTCACTGTAACCACCACAGTGACAGGAAGTGTTTTTATGACTGAAACACTGAAATGATGCTAACGGCTGTCGTTAGGCTCACTGACAGCAGTGCTGATGTGTTCATGTCAAACACTGGCTCAGGTCAGACTCCTTCATCCTTCTCCAGCGTGAGGCCGCCCTCAGACCCACAGGAGCTCTGACCTTTGACCTCCTGACCCTAACCATTTTAGTCTTGTTGCATCTTTAAATGCAAATCCATCCAAACTGTAGCCGAGCAAAAGAAGCTGGAAGCTGTTCTATGAATGATGTTGTTGAAGGAGCTTGGAAAGAAAAGCGTCTGGACTTCTTTAAGTTGTTTGAAGAGGGACATGGACGTCTTAATGCCCACTCACATCCTGGGACATTTGATCACAGGAAATCACATGATAGCGTGGGGCTAGATCTCACAATGGGTTCACCCAAAACCTTGGCTGATTGTGACCCACACCCGTTTTCACGGAGGAGGAGTTTCACATCCTGAACATGTGACAGCCTGGTTTAAAGGGACCAAAAGTAACTGGACACCTGATTCAGTTCAGGTTTATTCATCCGCTCCAAACCACAGCAGCAGTCACCTCCAGGGAACCAGCTGATCCATGTAACTGGGGACAGACCACAGCCCAGAGCACTGGTTCATGATGTGTTTGTGGACTGTAGGTTGTTTGGATAGAGATGAGATGTACTCAGCAGTCTGTCTCTAATGTTTAATGAAATGTTCTGAAGATGATAATAACTTGTGATTTTCTTTTGAATGAATCTTTAATCGTGTTGTAGGGCCTCTGACTCTCATGAAGATTTTCACATCAATGTGCTTTTCACAAAGATATTAACAATGAAAATGACGTGCAGCCCTGAACTACTCATGCGTTAACTCAGCGGTTCCCAACCCCCGGGTCACGGACCGGTCCGTGAGTCGTTTGGTACCGGGCCGTGAGAGTCGAGGCTCGGTGTGAAATTGATGGTTGATAGGTTTGTAGCATAAACCTGTTCGCTGGATCGTTCAATCCAGCTACACAGCAAAGCAAGACACGAGTAGTTCTTTATGTTTCTCGTGCACGGGAGAGAACTGGACCAATGCCGTTCCTTCGCTTGACCACAGTCGCTCTCGTCCGTTCCCTCGTAACACTGTTCTTTTATTGAGGTTACACGAATATACATAGGTTCATTAACATACACGTGAACAAAGGTACTAGTCTGTATGTTATGTAGGTGTGTGTGTGTGTGTGTGTGTGTGTGTGTGTGTGTGTGTGTGTGTGTGTGTGTGTGTGTGTGTGTGTGTGTGTGGAGTCAGAGTGTGACCCCATAAACGACTTCCCTAAACCTGCTGGTCTGGAAGTCCAGCAGTTCATCTAAACAAAAGGCACTTAGACTAAAACAGACATCCTACCACAAAACAATAAGAAGGTAGCACCTCTCCCATGATCCCAGGACGTGGGTGTGAATGCCAGAACACTCTGGAGTCACACAAAGTCTTTAAAGACTACTATCATTACACAATT
The DNA here is from genome assembly GCF_041146795.1 of Maylandia zebra. NCBI lineage: Eukaryota > Metazoa > Chordata > Actinopteri > Cichliformes > Cichlidae > Maylandia > Maylandia zebra. The sequence continues at coordinate 12,668,340 of NC_135168.1, read as the reverse complement.
GGTTCTACACCTCTGAGCATATATGGTTAGATATTCCCCAATAACAATGACAATGATAAAATATAAATCCAACAATGGTTTTCAGGGTTTTTATCGTTAACTTCGTTTCCCTGGGTCTTTTCCCGTGTTGTAGTCGTGTGTCTTATTTTGAAAGAAATGTTTACGCGTTACCATAGCGACCAGAGAGCATTAAGGCTGCAGACAGGTGCATCCAACAACATTTTATTTTCCCTTATTTGATTTATGGACCTAACTGTATGAACTGGACTTTGGCTTTAATGCTGCTCCTCTTCATCATTGCTGTGTTGCATTTCCATCATTCTGCTGCTGGATTCACTGCAGGCTTTAACAAACACTCCTTTGGGTCCAGGCCCAGCCACGTGTTTGTAAGCTGCTGTGCTCCTCACAAATAAAGCCTGAAGCAGCTCAGACTGTTAGAAGCAGCACTGAGCCCTGTTACAGTTATAGTGTTAGAGCAGCGGCTGCAGCCTACAGCATTTAAACTAGCTGACAGTAAACACATCAGTCCAGATGTTACCACATTACTTTGTGATGCTGAGAGTTAAAGGAGACTGGCTGATTAAAATCCCATTCCTTACATCACCGTCCTCTGCTCTGACTGCTTTCATTTACTCACAATCAGAATACTTTTTTGATCCCCAGGGGAAATTATTTAGGTTACAGTGCTGCAGCACAAACAGGAACAAAGACACAACACACTAAGTAAGAAATAGCACAATATACACAATATATACATGCATACATATGAGTCACTTATAAGTAACATGTGAGTGCTGGGGTCTATGACAGCAGGCAGGTCTGTATTTATGTCCAGGCTGACATGAACAGCTAGTAGTTCAGGGTTCAACACTCAGGAAAGTGTGTGACCTTCCACACTGACAGAAGATGCTAAACATGACTTTAAACTGTTGTTTGTTAAAGCCTCACAGATCTGAGAGCAGGGCTCAGTGGGTACATGAGCCTTTATACATGAAGGCTTTCTGTTTCCAGGAGAGGAAACATGTGATCCAGCTGTGTTTGGTCACATGGATCTGCTCTGCATGGATCACCTGACTAAAACATGTTGTTATTGTTCTTACAGTCTTAAATCGGTACATCAGGCGGGTCACATGACACCCGGGGGTGACAGCAACATCTTTCCTCTTTAGAAAGCTGCTCTCTGTCCCAGGAGCTGTTGTCACAGTAACAGCAGGAACAGGAAGTCACATGCTCTCTGCTCTGTGATTGGCTGCTTCTTATCTCAGCTTCCTGCAGAGGGTGGGGTCTGCTGATAACGCACACCAACAGAAGTGTGACTTTCACTTCCTGTTTATTGCTGTTGTTCCTAAAGCTCTCAGGCGATGCTGCAGCGCCCCCTGCTGACACAAACTCCTCCCTCTGTCTCAGAGGTCACAGGTCAGCCTGCTGCAGAGGGTCTGCCTGTTCATGGACTTCCTGTTACAGAGACGGGTCCCAGTGTCAACACTGGTTTCTGATTGGACGGTGTGGAAAATGTTACGAGTTCAAAATATTGGGGATGGAGACAAGAGAAAAACCACAATAACAACACTGGTCCGGTCGGGTTGAGTCAAACGATGATTTTAATGATCACACACGTGGGAGATGGACACTGATGCAGACAGCCTCAGATCTCAAAATGGTGGAGTATTGATCAAACTCTTATAGCCTCTGGTGTCTCCACCTTATCATAAAAGCCTAAACATTCACATGCTTTCTCTCACACAGCGCCTAAGCTACGACCTTGGCTCCCTGTTTATCTGCTCCTGCTGAGATGGGGCAGAAAACTCCAGCATGTTCTGTTCTAATCAGACAAATAAGGCGATGACTTTCTGCAAACAGTATTTCTTATAACTCAGCAGTATAATGCATCATAAAACAATATCATTCATTCACAATAAATCAGCAGTCTAATATAATGCACATCAGTTTAACTAATGCAATAGTTATCAGCTTCTTCTAATTCAGGAGAATAATGCAAACTAAAACTACATAATAATTCACAATCTTTAATTAGGGGTATAACATGGCATAAAATAATATTATAATCTAACAAAACCCAGCTTCCTCCAGCCGAGTGATGTGTGGATTCATCACTCTCTGTGGATCAGTGTAAGTCTGTGTGTGGGTCAGCTGCAGGACTTGTTTGACCTTTGACCCTGGCAGACAGAGCTGGTTACTGCTGTGTGACTCCTGCCGTCGCTCCACTTTAAATTTTACTTAAAATAAGTCCTGACATGGCCCCGCCTCCTCTGACCTGCTGCTCCTGGATGTGCTGAGGACACAGCGGAGGCTCAGAGGGGGCGGGGCTTTTCCCGTGGTGGTAACCAAACTGCATTAGGTCACTGCACTGCCAGTGTTTAACCACACCTCTTCTGACTGACCTTTGACCTCTGACATGTTGATTTGATCCTTATTTAATGACGTCTTTTATCTAGTGATTTAATTCTGTGTATTTATATGTGATGGTGTTCCTGCGTTCAGCCTCAGCTGATATCCACAGACGCTCCTATTGGCTGGTTTTAAAAACACATTTTTCCATTAAAGAGACTCTTTTAAAAACACGTCTGCCTGAAATTCACATTTCATTTATTTTGGGGGATTTTAACAGAGAGATAGAACTTTATGAATCCCTCATGTTTATCCTCCAGGAAATCCAGTTTGTAGCAGCAGAACACCGACAAATCTTTACACAGCACAGAATTAGGATATCAAATAAAGGGGAATAAGAGAATATGAATATAAGCATAAATATGTACATATATACACAGACCTCACACAGAGACAGCAGCTACACTGTGTGTGGATGTGATCCACAGTCACAGCTGTGGGTTTCAGTCAGTGTGTCTCTAACTTCATGGTCACATTTCAAAGCTTATTGGAGCCAGAAGATGTTCAAGTAAAAGATTTATTGCTGTACTCGTCTACCAGGATAACAGGAGGTTCATAAAGCTGTGTAATACTTCAGCTTTACATCATGCAGTAGTAGTTTATTAAACCCCCCAAAATATGACTATCCAGAGTTGGGACCAGGAAGCAGAGTTGCAGTCTTACACGCCTCTCTGCAGCTTCTCTCCTCCTGCTACCCCCCAAAAACCCATCTCCATAGAGACTGTGTCAGCTCCCAAACAGACAAAAAACAAACTAAAAACCAGCAACAAACAACTTAAACATAAACAATCACAAAGAAAGAACAATACAGTATCCACATCTGAACCAAAGAGTAAAACAGTGAAATGTGGATTATTAAACATTAGGTCTCTCTCCTCCAAGTCTCTGTTAGTACATGTTAGTAAAAACATTTCTGCATTTTACCCATATTTTATTTTTAACTCAAAATCAAAGATTCCAGATTCTCCTACATGTTGGTTTTGAATCAGATAGGACGACAGATTTCAGGTGGCCCTGTGTCTTTCTCTATTACATTTGCCACTGTGTAACTCAAAGTTATTTAAGGACTAGTTTATTTCAATGGATGAGTTTACTGACTGACGCGCAGAAGAAATAGTTCTTTATGGAGCCTAGATGGTGTGAATGATGAGACCAAAGACTGCAATATCTTGTACCAAAAATATATTGAATAAATGGAGGAAAGGGGAAATGGAACAAAATAATTAACACAACACACAACATAAATGCCCACAATTAAATAATAAATCAATGCTGTGATCTTTCTGTGCAAAAGTCCTTTTTGGTCCTCTTCTTTTTAAAGTTCGCTTTTAAGGTATTCCTCCTTAGAGTCCAGCTTCATACAAATGGGGAAATATGTCCGTAATCCAAAGACGGCTAAGTGGGGGAAAGAGGGGAAACAAAGAATGGTCCTACCGGCTCGCCACTTCAATATGAAGAAGATTAATTCAAAGGGAGGGAACAAAACCTGACCTGTAGGTCAGAAAAACGTCCATTGGCACATCAAGTTCGATTCAGTTTACCGGTAAACAAATATTTTTCTGCAAGCCTATGTAACAATGCAAATCATCATCAACCAATGTACAACAGTTAAATTATTAATTATCTTGGCTACGTAGCTTAATCTATACATTCCAGTAGCGTTCGCTACAAACAATACAAAAACAACAATAAAGGAAAACAGCTGTCTAACAGACAGCATAGCCGAATTCAAGGCAACACATAACAATAATCATTCAATCGCACTTTGTTTCAAAGTAAGCCCATTAAAGTGCTTAAGTAAATAAAAGTGTTCAAAAACAACGGTTTTTGAGCCGGAGTTCTGCTCGCGGTGGGAACGCCGCCGCACAAAGTCATTTTTTAATCGCGAAAACGATCGGCTGGTTACTGACAACCAAAAGGTTGTTTTTGGTAGATATTAAAGATCATGGGTGGGCGGGGCAAATGGAGCAGTTTTCTACAGTCGAGTAAAATTCCAGGAAAGAGCTGGGTGTGGCTTTCCTTTAAATCACATGATCAACAGCTTTAAGATGGAGGCAACTCGCTCAGTGTTTCCTGTTTCATTCTTAGACTGTGGCGATGGTAAGTAGCAGCTTTTCACTTGTTACCTGGCATCTTTTCAGCCACCAATGATAGTCATTGTATGTTATCAACATTTCACTAACTATGTTTTCTCTCATGTTTAAAATAGGCCGACCAAGAGCAAAATAGGTATGTCTGCAGACTCTGCTGTAGCCAAAGTTATCAGATCTCCTGTGTCTTTAAATCCCTAACTGCTCGATCATTATCATTTTAGAAGACAACAATTTCTCAAAGGAGGTTCAAAACTAATGCCTACAAGATTACCAAGAGGAGGGTTCGGGGCTCTTACATGACTCCGGGAAGTCAACACTTGGTGGATGAGGTGTGTTACCTTTGACACTTTTAAGACAGTCCTGTTTATCACTACTAACAATAAGCAAATATGTTTTCACTCAACAGATCCTTCACAGCATGTTGTTTCTGGGCAAAATCAACAACATCCCCTTTTCTCCAGAAGAAATCTTCCCTAATCCTTTTGTTTTGGGTTCTTTAATGAGAAGATATCCCAGGCCTTTAAAGTTGTATTCGACTCAGCTTCCCAGGCGAAGTCCCTTCTCCTGTGTGCTCGACATGGTAAGATAACTCTTCTCACATTTTCAGTCAATCTGACAAACTTCCAGTTTTTAGGAAAGTATAATGCAAAGTGCTTTTTTACTGAGAAATCCAAAGAAAATCCATACTGTACCTTATACTTCAACATATGCTTCTAGCTATACTTCTCCACCAAACACAGAGACTGCAGGAGAGCTGGAGACTTGCTTCAGAATTTGTTAGTTCTAAATAATGTCTAACAGACTCATTATTGGAGATGCTTACAGTCTTCAAGGCGTATATGATGCTGTCACTGTGTAGCTGCTGGATCTGTTAAGCTCAAAGACTCTAAATTCAGCGTGTTTTGACAGCCCGGCATAGCAAAATAGAAAAAAAAAGGTCAATTAGCAAATTTAATTATAAATTAGTGAGAACAAAGATGGATTTTTGCTTATTGATTTAAAATTAAATAGATTTTTGTGACTTGTTTCACCCCCTATCTTAAAATGTCTAAACCAAAAGCATCCAATGGTCCTGCATAGTTAAACAAGTCAAGCAGCGAAACAAACATGTTGATCAACTTTCTATGAAAAACAACTATATAATCAGGTGCAACACTTTGACCAGATCTGTAACTGTTTTCAGATCGTCCTGCAAAATAACTCAGAGAATGAAGAGCAAATAAAGCAGAGTCTGCAAGATCTCCTCACAGACTTGGACTTAGAAGAGAATAATAAAAAAACAGCTTTCGTCTCGTCCACCATCTGCATTTCTCAAAAATCCCAAACCAACAAATCAGAAAGGTACTGCGGAGTCTCCATGTCCACCAAAGGTCCTAACGCTGGGAAAATTATGATTGCTGCCTCCTGTCTTAGCAAATGGCATAAATATGTATCTGGTGCGGTGATGACCTATTATCCAAACACAGTCCAGAAAGATTACTTTGATGGAACAATTGAAGTACCTGGAAATATCAGGTGTGAGGCTTTTTGTCTCCGTGATGGTGCCAGAATGAAGCCTTGCAGATCATGTAAGAATTTGTTTGGCTTGAACACAGAAGACCTCAGAGTGGCCATATGGTAACTGTGCTGAAGCTGAGAGCCTGAGCAATTTGCTTGAAAATGAGAGAGAAGTTGAAACACATGTGGATGAATACTCAGCTGAAAAGGACAACAGGCAGAGAGCTGAGGATGAGGTTGGTAGGGTTCTTAGAACCGTGTTGCAAAGGATTCGGTTTAACTGGACAGGTGAATTTTACAACCCAGAACAAGAGTGAGATTTCATGAAATCATTTGCATTCATCATTCTGATAAATCAAAGATTCTCTGCTCTGACAGCATCTGTGTGGATTTTCTGTAATCACAGAGACGTGTATAAGCATGTTTACTTTCCATCTCCATGTAATTGTCACATTTAATAATTAAAACTGGCTTCTATGGGTTTTTGTTTGTTTGCTTACATATCTAGTGTTTAATGCAATATGAAGCATTATCAGACAGCATTTATTGGGAAGAATCCCATATTTATACTGGTCTGTACCCAGGGTACACAGAAAATAAAAACACATGTTTTCTTATTATGATCCCAACTATAATTTACTTAAGCAAAAGCACTACATGTGTAGTTATAATATTTATAGCAGTTACTGTTGAGCTTTAAATTTATCATCTTAAATGTTTATATGCTGATTATATTGCTTTATATAAGAAAGGCCTAACTCTGAGTACACTCTGTGCCAAAAAGTGCTGACAGGAAACTGCATGCTTTTGCAGAAACGTGCTTTTGCAGCTAGAAAGTGAAGCTGATATATATCAGTTTTAATTAGTTTTTACCAACTGCTTGCTAGGGCAATCCCACGAGTTTGGTGTTTTTGTATTGAACATGATTCCAAGTGCTTTCTATAACACATAGCAGAGGTGCCACAACAAAGACTGAGAAGAGGACAGGAAGAGACAGTAAAAGAGATGCACTCCTTCGCCATTCATGTTAAAGCGTTGCATAGCTTTAATTTTAGAGAGTGTTGCATAACTTCAGTCATTTTTCTACCACAGGTGAAGCCAAGAATTGTGAAGCTCTCTTTTGGCCAAATACCAGAATCTGTAAGAAGAAGAAAAAACAAACAATCAAATAGGTCATTATTAAGAGGACAACAATCTCTTGATGATTATCCACAGTGTCTTTGATAACTCTGAGATACAAACTGTCAAGTATATACACATCCCAGCAAACAATAGCTGTGTTTGACTAAAGCGATTAATAACAAGGACAGAGCTACAATCACTACAGTCAAACATAAAGGGCTTAATCCTGAATCCAAGTCTGAGCTGTGATGCCGTTGGTGCTGAAAGCTGCTCAGATCCTGAAGCTGCACGTTTTGTCTCTCTCTAACCAAACCAGCAGCAAAAGAAGACACATTTCGCTTGACATAAACATTGTCATGAATTCCCTCTTACTTTTGCTGGTTTGCTTCCACCACCATTAAAACACACACAGAAAAACAACACAGCACAGCTCTCTGCCTCTCTCAGTGTACTTTAAGAACACCGTTTCCCATCTCAAATCTCTGTTTTTGGCATTATTCGCTGGCTTGTTATGAAGCAGTCTACCGTTGTTTACAGCCATTTTTTTAATGACTTCCGACAAGACAGCCTCATTTCTGCTGTTCAATACCAAATTTTATTTATTTTTTTCAAATTAAGTGAAACTGCAAAATGCTCTGCTGTGTCTCTATTAAAACCTCTTATTAAAACCTCTGAATCACTTCAGCAGCATCAGCCAATGTACATTTGTTGAGTCGTGGTTCTCGTCTGCTTTTGTTCTACTGCAGAATAATATTTTTAAGGTTATCTACTGTAAAAAGCTAGGCCAGGAAAATCTGCTTCATGGTTTTGTGTTTTATCCTCAGTTACTTTGACACAAAAGCATCTGCTGTGATGCTCACACCTCTGATGAAGTTTCACAAGTGTCAGTACTGATAAATGATCAGAATTATAATGTTTCTGACTCTCTGAGTAAGAATTAAATGGAATCTAATTGGGACCTTGTGAATTGGAATTGAACAGGTTCTAGAAATCAGTGATGATACTCAGCTCCAATACCCACCTATGATATTAGGCTTACGAACGCTGACTGGGTTTCATTTACCAGCTTTTTATGTTCTTCCTGCAGTTTCCTCCCCACATCACTCATCTTAACTTTTTTCCAGTCCTCCTCAGTCTAAACAGAACACACAACAATACAAAGAAAAGCTCAGGTGATTGATCTCTAACACTAGGCATCCCCAGTCTTATTCTTAGCAGTCTAACTTCTCACCATATCTTTGAAGGCCTCTCCATTGTAGTAGCGCTTGGATGCTGGATACTCTATCGTTTTGTCACATAGTTCCAGGAAACTGGAAGCCACCAGATGCAGCTCCTCTCCGTCATAGCCGTACAGCTTTTTGTCCTCACGCGTCATCAGCACAAGCTCGTCACATGGACATGAGGTGCCCTTTACCACACCAATAACCTGCATTTTTACAATCTCGGGAAGGTAGAATTTTCCCCAGGCGTTAACTTCATCCCCGTTGTATTTGGTGTTCTCAAGCTCTTCTATCCACAGGTCAGCACCACTTGGCTTCTTCAGGTGAACGCACATGCTTTTGTTTTTGGAAACAAAATCTTTCACCCATTTCAGGTACTTTTCACCTGGAAAGAAGCAGACAAGGAAATATGGATGAATGTAGAAGTGTTGGAAAAGACAAATAGCAAGGTTATCCTACAGCAGTTTGTGAAAATGTTGTATCTTGAAATAAGCAGGCAAAATGAGGATCTCACTTATCTCATATGTTCTGACTACCGACTTTCTTCAGTTAAAGGACAAAAAAGGGCACACTGGAGGCTGACAGAGTGTGCAATGGTGGGAATCATTTTGCAGAACTCACTAAAGTTTGTTTCTCCTGGAACAAGCTTTTTACACTTCGGCAAATGAAAATACTGTGTTAAACTAAAAAAAAGAGCACCAGACCAAGGTCTACAGTACTAACAGAAAAGCATGCCGTTACCTGTTGCCTGTCGACACAGCTGCTGATCTTCCGTACCAAAAAAATGAGGATCCCTGAAAGGAATAGAAAGGTTATGTTAAAATGAATGACTGCCACGGTGATCATGGGAAGCTCCGAAATATCACAACAATAGCTACGAAATCACAAAATGCAGTGTGATGTCTGTAAGCACCAAACATGACATCTCTGCAAATTCATCTTGAAACATGTAGGTACCTCACACATACAGCTGCAGCCATCTCAGCCATTTATCACTGTGGCTGCCAAGTGGCTGCCACTTCACAAGCGCATGGCACAACATAGAAGAGCCACCTCCACAGGACAAGACTCAGCAGTCCATCTGCATCTTAAGGATAAAGGACACTCTTTCGAGGATGCTAATGTTCACATTTTGGGCAGAGAGGACAGATGGTTTGAAAGAGGAGTGAAAGAAGCATCTATGTCCACTGTGAGCGACCATCTTTGAACAGAGGCGGGGGTTTACGACACCAACTCTCTGCCATCTATAATCCAGTTTTGAGATCCCTTCCCAGACGCCTTAACGCCCACTCACATCCTGGGCCATCTGACCTCAGGAATTCGCATGATAAGGTGGGGCCAGGTTTCACAATGAACTCACCCGAAACTGGCTGATTGTGACCCACACCCAGTTTCACACCTTGGCTCAGGTGATTAGAGGATCATCAGGGGGTCCTTTTGTCCCTCTGTGGGGGGTCACTCCCACTAGGTTTATATCTGGGACTCTCCACCATTTGACCTTAGAACTGAAGAAGCTTCTCGGATGAGAGGTGAAACGTCTTCAAGTAACTTAAAGAAGTCCAGACGCTTTTCTTTGCAAGCTCCTTTGACTACGATGACCTGGATGACTGAGAACCTTCACAGACATAAGGTGAATGTGACAAACAAAGCGCCTTCTTGTTCTCTGTGATAATGTAAAGTTATTAATGAAAAAACAAACGAGTAAAAAACGGACTGGAAACATGTCTTCAATCAAAACTCGACAAAAACAAAGAAACAGCCTCACTTCTCTGCGACGCTCCCTAAAAATGACGTTACGTGTTACGTACCAGAGATTTCTATACAGCCCTTTATCAAGCCGAGAGAAAGTGACGCAAAACCCTCCAACTAATAACGACTAGCAGAGAGGCTCAGCTGAGTGTAGTTACCTGGTTTGCAGACGCATACAGACGTTTCCTGTCCTCTCGGACGCAGCTGTGATAGAACATGTGGTGCATTACCGCCACCAACTGGCTTGGAGTGAGGACTGGAAATCGCTCATGCCAAATCAAAAAAAAAAACAATAAAGAAAGATTAAGTGAAGAGATAAATGAATACATTAAATCAAGAAGAAAAAAACCCACCACCGGACATATACATCCTCATATCCTTCTGTACAAATGAGTTTGTTTTAGAAACTGAAAAAAGCCACAAAACCTTCACATCTAGAAATCCTTTGCAGTAAAACTTGTTTTTTGGCAGGTTCCACAGGTTTTGAATCAGTTTTCTTCTTTATTCCTGATCATTTTGACAATGAAAAAGAACATGTTCTATAGGGCTTTGGAGTTGACGTCACGCCGCAATGCATTGTGGGAGCGCGGCACCATTTTCGAGGTCTACGAATCAAAACAAACACACTGTGTTGGAACGACGATTACAAGATGCTTAAAAGCAGCTCAAAAGAGAACGGACTGTATAGAGACCGATTGCGTCCAGAGGCGAAGCGGCGGTACTTGCAGAAAATAGCGTGCAGTGGAAATGTGGACCCGTATGAAATACGGCCGTGGAGTAGAAACCCTGAAGACGTAGCCTGATATATTTTCGTACCTTATCTGTGGAGTCAGCGCGTACAAGTCGTCATTCAAACAAAGGTAAGTCAGCTCGAGTACTGCGTGTGAAATGCGTTTGATTTCCCTGCAAACATTCACATTAGTGCAGCATAAATTCATTCATGAGGGGAAATTACAGTGAGAACATGTGGAGGCTGTTAGAGGGAGAAGATAGTGAGTTCAGTGCAGGGCTGTGCAGAGAGGTTTAAAGGGGCGGGTGCTCAAAGTTAAAAAGGGGCACATTGAACCAGGCTGAATAACAACAACACACATTCATCAAGAATCTAATATGGGAAGGGCAGGGCTGTGTTGGTCTGAGACTGTAGACATTAAAAAGTCCACAGGAGAGATGGTAGCTGATTAAACAAGTGTCATGAGATAATAACAAAATGCAAAGATTGGTGACAGCGCTTGGAACCATAAGGCAACAAAAAACTATGTATGTAAAAAAAAAAAAAAAAAAAAAAAAAAAATATATATATATATATTTTTTTTGCCCCACTGTATGTATATATATATATATATATATATGTATATATATATATATATATATATATATATATATATATATATATGTATATATATATACATATATATATATGTATATATATATACATATATATATATATATATGTATATATATATATATGTATATATATATATATATATATATATATATATATATATGTATGTATATATATATATATATATATATATATATATATATATATATATATATATATATATATATATATATATATATGTGTATATATATATATATATATATATATATATATATATATATATATATATACACACAGTGGGGCAAAAAAGTATTTAGTCAGCCACCGATTGTGCAAGTTCCCCCACTTAAAATGATGACAGAGGTCAGTAATTTGCACCAGAGGTACACTTCAACTGTGAGAGACAGAATGTGAAAAAAAAATCCATGAATTCACATGCTAGGATTTGTAAAGAATTTATCCGTAAATCAGGGTGGAAAATAAGTATTTGGTCACCTCAAACATGGAAAATCTCTGGCTCTCACAGACCTGTAACGTCTTCTGTAAGAAGCTTTTCTGTCCCCCACTCGTTACCTGTATGAATGGCACCTGTTTGAACTCATCATCTGTATAAAAGACACCTGTCCACAGCCTCAAACAGTCAGACTCCAAACGCCGCCATGGCCAAGACCAAAGAGCTTTCGAAGGACACCAGGAAAAGTATTGTAGACCTGCACCAGACTGGGAAGAGTGAATCTACAATAGGCAAGCAGCTTGGTGTGAAAAAATCAACTGTGGGAGCAATCATCAGAAAATGGAAGACATACAAGACCACTGATAATCTCCCTCGATCTGGGGCTCCACGCAAGATCTCATCCCGTGGGGTCAAAATGATCATGAGAACGGTGAGCAAAGATCCCAGAACCACACGGGGGGACCTGGTGAATGACCTGCAGAGAGCTGGGACCAAAGTAACAAAGGTCACCATCAGTAACACACTACAACGGCATGGAATCAAATCCCGCAGTGCCAGACGTGTTCCGCTGCTGAAGCCAGTGCATGTCCAGGCCCGTCTGAAGTTTGCCAGAGAGCACATGGATGATACAGCAGAGGATTGGGAGAATGTCATGTGGTCAGATGAAACCAAAGTAGAACTTTTTGGTATAAACTCAACTCGTCGTGTTTGGAGGAAGAAGAATACTGAGTTGCATCCCAAGAACACCATACCTACTGTGAAGCATGGGGGTGGAAACATCATGCTATGGGGCTGTTTTTCTGCCAAGGGGACAGGACGACTGATCCGTGTTAAGGACAGAATGAATGGGGCCATGTATCGTGAGATTTTGAGCCAAAACCTCCTTCCATCAGTGAGAACTTTGAAGATGAAACGAGGCTGGGTCTTCCAACATGACAATGATCCAAAACACACCGCCCGGGCAACAAAGGAGTGGCTCCGTAAGAAGCATTTGAAAGTCCTGGAGTGGCCTAGCCAGTCTCCAGACCTCAACCCCATAGAAAATCTGTGGCGGGAGTTGAAAGTCCGTGTTGCTCGGCGACAGCCCCAAAACATCACTGCTCTCGAGAAGATCTGCATGGAGGAATGGGCCAAAATACCAGCTACTGTGTGTGCAAACCTGGTAAAGACCTATAGTAAACGTTTGACCTCTGTTATTGCCAACAAAGGTTATGTTACAAAGTATTGAGTTGTATTTTTGTTATTGACCAAATACTTATTTTCCACCCTGATTTACCAATAAATTCTTTACAAATCCTACCATGTGAATTCATGGATTTTTTTTTTTCACATTCTGTCTCTCACAGTTGACGTGTACCTCTGGTGCAAATTACTGACCTCTGTGCAAGTTCCCCCACCTAAAATGATGACAATCGGTGGCTGACTAAATACTTTTTTGCCCCACTGTATATATCAGCAATCAATCAGAAAATCATTGGTTCATATTACAATTAAATATGAACAGGCTCCTTAGATGTAAGCAGTTCAGATCTGATGTCATTTACATTCTTCACACAGCACATTCGTCCAGGCTGACAGGTAAACATAGAACTAATCTCAGGTAACATGACTCATAGTAGAGATCCAGTAAGAAAGATTGCAGGCTCTAATATTATTACCACACAATCCAAGGACACACCAACAGCTCAGATTTGTAGAACTATTTAAACAAATGTCTTCTGAATATTCAATTCAGGTTCACAGTGGGGGGGGGGTTTCGTGGAATTTTTTAAATAAAGTCTGCAACACAGAAAGAGCTGTGATCAAGCTATTTATTACTGCGCCAACACACATCAAACATCACAGTTCAGTCATGTCAGCGCTGCCACAGAGGTCGTGCTCCTCCTCCTTTACGCCTTCCAAGGAAGAGGGAGGAAGTTACAAACTGATCCTACCACACTTCACGTGTCTCGCTATGAAACCTAACGCATCAATGGTTGTGCTGTTTTGTGCCCTTGGCCTTATCAGCACCTGTAAAGGGAGTTGTTTTCTCAAACTGCTGAAGTAAGTTCATCTAGTTTTAGCAACTTTCACTGAACAGTAACAGTGTCACAACTAAGCATATGCATAAGCACTTACATACTTTAAATGAGAATAACAGAACATTTCTATTACAGAGGCTGGAACCTGTCCCAGTAGTAGGTAGAGCACACCTGGACAGGTCACCAGTCTGTCAGAGGACTAACACAGAGACAGACATCAGAGTAACAAATCTATTTAAAATTAATGTAAGTTTGCTGCAGCTGTATGTATGAACATGTGTTTCTGTGCTCACAGTCCACCTCTCAGGAACCTGCAGTTCACTTTTAGTCTACTTTAAACAGACCTCACAAAAGGCTGATGTGGCTGGATCAGTAGTCTGATTTGAGTACGATACCTTTGGCCAGGGATTAATCTGGTGCATCGCTTCACTGCAGTCTTACGTATTTTCCCCACACCTGAATAAAAAAATACTGATATATACAAATAACAGCTTCAGCTGATGCAGCCTGACTCAATCCTAGATGTTCAGCACACAGAGACACAGAGGTGCCGTTTAAAGTTTAGTGTTAACCTGAGTCACTGATCATTTGCAGTATTACAGAGTCTGGCAGTCTTTGCATGATGTCCACGTCACTGTAAGTTTCTAGCTGACTTCACTGCAATTTCAATTTCAATTTCTGCTGTTCACAAACGCTGTCCATCTAATCTGACTGAGCTGGAGCTGTTTTGCAAAGAAGAATGGGCAAAGATTTCAGTCTGTAGATGTGCAAAGCTGGCAGAGACAGACCCTAAAAGACTGGCAGCTGGAACTGCAGCAAAAGGTGGTTCTACAAAGTGTTGACTCAGGGGGCTGAATAATTACGCACACCCCACTTTGCAGTTATTTATTTGTAAAAAATGTTTGGAATCATGTATGATTTTCGTTCCACTTCTCACGTGTGCACCACTTTGTGTTGGTCTTTCACCTGGAAGTCCAATAACATTGATTCATGTTTGTGGCTGTAATGTGACAAAATGTGGGAAAGTTCAAGGGGGCCGAATACTTTTGAAAGCCACTGTATATGTAGACACAGGACTACAAGTAGAAGATCAGACATGAAAGTGGAGATAACACAGAAGACCTGCAGCAAAGGTCAGAGGTCAGACTGGGCCCCTGGATTCAACAATGAGCCAATGATCATCAAGCAGTGACTAAAGCAGAGCCCTGACGTTCTGACATTCATCACACAGTCAGAACAAATGTCTGCTGATGACTTCATCTCATGAAACGACTGATAGATGTCAGTTCATTGATCAGCTGAGCTGCTGATCTTCATCGTCACAGAAACATTCAGCTTGTTTCAATCAGTAAATAACTCCCACTACTCCCAGTTTGAACTGTTCCCACTCAAAATGCTGTGAGAACAATGATCATTGTAGGACTTCACAAACATCACGTGTTGTTTTCCACATGTAAGATCAGCAAACACACAGAAACTTCCTGTTGCCACACACGGCCTCTAAAATCTCTTCCACGCTTTCTGTCTGAAGTCCACTCTCTGTGTCGGATCCACAGGAAACAACAAGATCTTATTAACATGGTTTTCAATGTGTCTCCTTCCAAAAAGTCCAACCAATGAACAAATGTGTGTATTTGTGGAGGCCGAACAAAAGCATGACACATTTCTCTGTTTCTATAAACTGGAGTCAAACACAAACATGAAGAGTTTCACTGACAGACTCCAAAATGCCCCCACAGTGGATCAAAGGGAAATCCTACAGTGTGGCCAGAGACTCTTAATGGCTCCAACATCAACACATCCACAATGTTGGATCCAGTTCTGCCTCACAGAGTTACTAAGACACACCCTCTGCAGCATCACAACAGCTCCACCTGCTTCACCTGCCTCCTCAGCATCTGTACACCTGAAGAGAAAAGAAAGGCTCCAACAGCTCAAATCTACAAAGGATTCATGAAGTTTCATCCAACAATAACATGTTTGCCTTCCACAGTGTGCTGTTAGACACCACTGTACCTCTGCCATTTCAAAAAGAGCAGCTTGGGAACATTTTGGCTCCAAACACTTTGTGTTTAAGTTCTTTGTTCTCTTTGTGAAGCCGACAACATCTGGAGCTTTGTGACTCATAGAAACATCATTTTGTTCTTTAGATGACAGCAGATTGGGACTGAATAATCAATCACTATCAAACCAATAAAGACAAACATGCTGATTTTACAGGAACTTTGTTGGAGAAGCTGCAAAGACATGAAACTGGTGGAGATCCCAAACCAGTTGATAGTGCTGGTTATTCCAAATAAAGCTGTTTCCCTTTGAGATGAAATGACTTTGTGTCCTGATATATAATAAAGATGTTGTTGTTTTTGAGCCCCTGTATTAAAAGTAGTTTAAAGTCAGCTTGAGTTTGATGTCTTTATGTCAAAGCTGCTCATGATGTTGAGCTGCTGATGGAATAAAAACAATATAAAAGCATGTAGTCCAGACTTAAATGTAGCCTGTTGTTAGCTGAGGTCCACACACAGTGTTTGACAGTGTAAAGTGTGTGAAAGGGCTGCTGGTGGAGCTCACTAGGATGAGCAGGTGACCACGAGGTGGAGAGCAGCTGGCCTGGCTTTGACCCGGGCCACGCCCCCTTTCTCTCTGCTTTGCTGTCACTTATCTTCACTGCTCTGTCCAATAAAGCTGAAAAAGGCCCCGAATCAAAGAAATCTGCTGCAGCCTCTGAAATGTCTTCTGTTTCCTTCCCGACGGCTTTTTCACCGTCAGCCCATCAGACAGTCCAGCAGCATTTATGATGATGTCATGATGTTGAAGAGGCTGCTACGGTGGCCTCCCATGACCCCCAGCCTCATCACAGCTGAGATGCAGACATTTGAAAACATTCAGCAGACAACTGAATAACAGTCCAACACAACAGTCTGTGTGCAGACACACACTGACCTTTCATATAGTCAAACACAGCTGGTTGAGTCATTTCTCTGAGTCTAAAGTGAATCTAGTATTTGAAAGTCCACTTCCTGTATTTGTTGTTGAAGACTTCTTCAGCTTCTTCTCAAGGACATCAGCTGCTTGTTTGGCAGCAGAGGCAGTTAAGAAGCTTCCTGAAAAACACTGAACAGTGAGTTCACTGTGGCATATGACAGATTCAGCTTTCTGTGTGCAAATGTGTCTGTGTCGACCTTTCAAATGCTGTTGAATCCAAAACATCAGCGGCTCCTCGGCTGCTCGCTTCATGCACTTCTGTCTGTGTGACAGTCCAATGACATCACAGCTGTTTCCAGCCCCAGTGTCTCAGGACTGGACACCTTTAAACATGTCGAGGATCAAACAGCGTCCAGCTAAACACACATGAAACTATCAGAGCTGACAATCATTCCAATAACATCTAATGGTTCATGTATGTAGACACAGGACTACAAGGAAATGGCTCTCAGCATCTGGCTGTGGGAACACATGAGTCCCTGTTTGTGTTCAGATTGTGTGCATGTTTTAGACGTGTGTCACATGTAGAAACACAACAATCCCACAATGACACACAGATGTGTTTGACACAGCTGTGCAGCTGTAAGTTGTTTCTAATGATTCATTGAAGCTCTTCTAACATTCTGGAGACGATCAGTACATGAATCTGTTCAACACGACAACAATTTGACTTCAGTGTGAACGTTTGCATTAAATAACCTTCTTCATCCAGCTGACAGCATCTTCATCCTATGATGTGAACAGTTCCTCCTGTTGATGACAAACCTCTGACAGGATCTGCTTGAGGAGCTTTTTCATGTGCAGCTCTCTGAGCTCAGGGCTGAGCTGCTGTTTCATCTTTAAGAGCTGCTGCCTCCTCGCCGGACTTGTTCTCCTCTTCTTCTCCTAATGACACCATTTCTGCTTCATATTAAATTCAATAAAGATGCTGACATGTATCTGTAGCAACAACATCATTGAATCTAGAACAACTGGAGCCAAACCAGTGGCTCTGCTGGGATCACTGGTGAGCCAACACTTCCTTGTTGATGCAGATTTCAGGGCTTCCTTTTGCTCCTCCGTTATAACTGTTCTCTCTTCTCAACACATGATGACACAAAGGAATCAGCAGTGACAAAGATGATGCTGAAGAGAAGCACACACTTCACACATATAACAGACCAGTGCAGTTACACACACCTCTGCTCGACATCAGGCCTCAAACAAAGACACAAAACACTAACTTGACTCTAAACAGAAGAAACGAGCAGCTGTTTCTGTTCTGTGCTTATTTATATTTGACACACATGCTTCTCTTTGTGCAAACACACATCGCACTATAAGGGTAACCTCGCACACAATGATTGGACAGCACAGTGATGATGCTGGGAGATCCTATACGCAGCAACACAGAAACACTGAGAACTTTAAACAATGATGGAAAGTGTTATAAATGACTTGTTGGCCTCTGATCTGTCACAAACAGCTGAAACGTGTCTCTCATGAGTCACATGAAGGTTTTTGACAGAAAGGACAAAAAGTAGCTGCAGTCAGTTTGTGTCATTTTTATATTTATTCATCTGGGAGAAAAATCTGAGGGACATTAAAATGTGTTTTCAACAGAGACAAGAACATGAATATAACAGAACAGGTAAATGAACATGTTTCAAGTAAACAGCTGGACTGATCAGGTCCAAACACAGAGTGATAAACTTGTCAAACAGCTGTCATATCTTTATATAGAAGCTCTTTATAAATGCTGCTCACTGCAGTCTGTTTACTAATAATGTCAAAGTGTTAGAAACACAGAAACATCAGAATGGTCTTTGTTCACAGAAACCTGTCTGGGATCCTTTGTTGTTCTTTTGATGCAGAGTTACATTATAAATATAAAGAGTTATTTCAGAGTCTCATCAGTTTTCCTGCATGTCTTTATTTAACACATCAGCAGGGCTGAAGCTCTCATGTTAAACACACACTGATCTATGGACACGTTCATGTGTTTCTAACAGAACCAGGCTGTTATCAGCCTGCACTAACATTATGTCACACACACTGAATGTAACAGTGACAGTTTACATCATCACACAATCAGCTGTGATTGTTTCACTGTCATCAAACGAGTCAACAGGAAGTAGAATCAATAGAAACCAATCATTTACTGACAGCATGTCTGATGGAAATAAGTGCAGATTATGTATGAAGTCTAACTGCACACAGTAACTGTGTTACAATAAGGACTTAACAGCGCCCTCTGCTGGAGTGTTTCAGTACTGCGTTAACTAGAATACACCACCTCCTCCTCACACCACCTGCTACAGCTCTACTCTTCTATGACTACAGTCATCCACAGCACTGATGTGAGGTCACATGGTTCATATGTAAGGAGCACAGCTGACCTCAGGTCAGTTTAATGACTGTGAGCAGCAGCTGTGTTATTGTCACTGTGACAGGGAGACACTCTCAGACACAGCGCTCATGTCAGCTTGTTCTCATGCAGGAGGATCAGGAGCTCCATGTTTGTCTTTCTGTTTGAATCATGATGTGTTTGTGCCATCAGAGTCTGTCATGAGTACTCAGGGTTTCACAGCAGCTCTTCTGGATGCTGACGAGGACTCCAACCTCATGTTTCACCTCTCTGAGCTTCTGATGTCTGTGAACACTCGTGTTTCTTCTCTGGGCTCATCTGGACAAAAACACCTTTCTGTGTTTGGCTGCAGCCTCATTCTGACTGACAGGAAGTGTGTTATCCATGAGCTGCACTTCTGTGAGGAAGTTTCCTGCTGTGTTTCCTGTCTGTGGACAAACACGAGTGTTCCAGCTGAGGACTTGGTTCCTTCCACCTGTCCATACAGGACATCACGCTGTCTGCAGCTCTGTAAATGCAGCTCCAGGTCCTTCCACGTGCTGCTCTGTATTTGTGCAGTTTGTAGTGTGTCCTGGGAAACGTAGCACACATGGTGTTCTTCTGCTGTTTCCTCCTTTCACTGAGTGTGAAACACTGACGCTGTGCTGTTGTTCACAGAGGGGAGCTGATTCTAGCTGCAGCTGGACTCTGTCATCTAACTGAATGTGTTGGTGCTGATCACGGGGCTCTGAGGGGGGAGCAGCAGGAGGACTCTGGATGCTGACGTCAGTGTATCTGTGGAAGCTCCCACAGCGTGTCTGTCATTCAATATTGTGCTGTATATTGTATCTATGCAAAGATGAACAGACTGTGTGTTCACTGGTCTCTGTGCTGCAGCTCTGATGTCATCATCACTCCCTCCTCCACCCTCAGCAGTCCCAGCATGCTGCTGTGGTGCACCCCACCCTCACTCTACACCTGAGCCACAGACCACACCCTCCACCTCAATATACACCACAGTTTTCTCTGCTGTGGAAATGAGATCAGGAGGAAATCATCATTATTATTATTTAATAAACGCTCACATTAATGTGGGCTTATTTGTTTCATATTAGAAACATTAGTTGAGTGTTTTTAGTATAAAATGGTCAAAGTCCCTCTTTTTGCTCCTCCCCTCACCTGTGGATGGGCGGTGCTGTTACCGTGGTGACAGCTTGGATGTGTTTCAGTCCTGCCTGGTTATCACTGCAGGAATCTTTCACATTTATTACAGGTAATAACTCTGATTTTTCTGTGTATTATGAACCAAATGTATCCTGATACACACAGAGATGGATGAGCAGAGGTTGTTTTTGCAGTTTATGTAGTTACTATGGACTTAATGCACACATATTATTAAAATTAGGGCTATAACAGTTGTATTGATGTATAGCAACTTGAAATGCTCCCACAAATGGCTCCACAGCATGTAAAAATATAACAAAAGCTCTGGCAGACTTGGTTCTGTGGTCAGTCTTAAAGGGTGAAGTTAAACTCTGTAATCTTCACTGTGTCACAGAGTTCAGTGAGTCCCGTTATTCACAGTATCAATCAGATCATCAGAGAACAGCTGATCAGCAATCAGTGGTGCCAACAGCGCCTCCTGTGGTGAGAGGATGCAATAATGCAATGTAGCATTTTTCCACTCAACACTTGCAGTCATGGAAACTGTCTGTTGGATCTGTGTGACGTTGCTTTCTTGGTTAGAGTTCCTCACAAATGTCCAGATGATTCTTCTAATGAGGCGTCGACCATGTTTGCAGCTCTTTGGAAGAAAACGTCGCCCTTTGCCATCCTTACTTTTCTTTGACTTCTTCAAATGCAGCTGAACTCCAGCTGGTATTTTCTTGGACTTTGCAGCTGTTTCTGGTCATCAGTTCATTCCTGCAAACCTCTGAAGCTGAACAACAATGATGCTGCATTGCTGGCTGATCCCAAAAGGTTGATTCTGTTCAT